>NC_067163.1:10261666-10561666 GCF_903995435.1 Acomys russatus | reverse complement strand
TAAGGATTAGTGGGCCTGGCCACAGGCAAGAGGCTACTAGAACTGTTGCAATGTACTTAGAAGTTCCCGGAATCGAAGGCTTCCTGATCATTTTCTTGGTTAGTGCATCTAGGATAGTGGAGTCCTCTAGTGCACAAGGTCAGTTTGCAGCTGATTTGTTTAGGCCCCGCCATTAGGATATGGTGTACCGGGAGGTTGTGAAACAGCATCAAACAGCAAGAGTCTCAGCTCCACATGAGCTCCCCACGTAGACGTATGGCTAACGTGAAGCTAGAATGCCTTCATCTACTCAAATTTATTCATCTCATTTTTGGGTACTTTACAATTACTTCCAGTAAAGTGTTAAAACATACAGAAATCGCCATTTTAAAAACACAGGACCATAAAAGGAAATGAAGTGCATGAATGGAGATTTTAAAAACTGGCAGAGACAAAATTAATATTTATTAATTTCTGAGCATCTATGGCAAACACGAGAGATTGGTCATTTACCATGCTTCCATTAGCAGACAGCAGCCACTTCCAAATTCCTCTCAAGTGTGCCACCTTTTCTCTTTGCATTAAATATGAAAATAAAATTTAAGCTAAGGCTTTATGAAGCACAGAGTGATAAAAAAAAAATGGTTGATATTCTGAACAGCAGAATCCAAAATTGTGAGAGAAAATTTGGAGAGAATAGTTTTCTCCAAAACATTTTTTGTTGAGCCTGTTCCATCGAAAACAATACAGAGAAGTTGAAAACTTGGAATCACTAGCAACCCACTGAGAAGCTCTCTCCATCACCTTCAGCAGGATGGATTTAGCATCCTGTGTATTTGGCTGCTGTTCTGAGATCCTCCAGGTTTGCCAGACAGCACTGGGGTGGGATCTTCAGGAAGCCCTAGTCAGGCCTCATCCCGAGACCAGACATGCTTGTTGTAGAGGGAAAAACAGAGTGAGGAGTATAAGCCTGTTAGGACTCTTGACCACCAGCAGCAGGAAGCACAAGACGCCATTTCACTCCAAGTCACAGGATGAATTCATCATAAAGCTGTCATTAGAACACTTTGTAATGCAGACAGTTAGAATAAAAGGGGGTGAAACCAACACCGAAGTGGAGACTCATTGGAGGGAAAGACAGTGGTGACCTCCCCCAACCCACCCATCCTAAGCACCTCACCCCTGCATGCATGCTGATGATATATGCAAATTAGACCAACAAATAAAATTCATGTGAAGATGGGAAAGCTTATCACACCAACATCACAGAATGGCAGTGTGGATTGAGTGGATTAAACCCCACTGAATCAGGATTCACCTACCTAAAGCCCCTAAAGACTCCCAGTGTGTGTGGCAGTGGTCCTTACCTTCTCATCAAAGGCTCTTGACAAAGATTGTGATATTGGTCTGGGGAGCTGGAAAATGGCTCAGAGGTTAAGAACACTGACTGCTCTTCGAGAGGTTCCGAGTTCAATTCCCAGCAACCACGTGGTGGCTCACAAACATCTATAATGTGAACTGATGCCCTCTTCTGGCATGCAGGCCGGACATTGTATACATAATAAATAAATAAATCTTATAAAAGAAAAAAAGATTGTTGTATTGATAGGATCATCTGTTTAAGCACTTTGGTCCTGACTGTCCCTGGGCATGTCCTGCAATGTGAGCTGCTGGAGCTGTTTGCACTGGTCACTTGGAAAGTCACTTTGCTAGTCTTTTATTTGTTTGTTTGTTTGTTTCCTTTTGGCAAAAGGCTTGCTTGTGTGTAATGAAAGCCAAACAATTAGTAACAAGTCATATATAAATTAGCAACATGGCAATAATAAATTAATAACATGTCAATCAAGGCTGTGCAACTTCCAACTTGAGCAAGATACCTGACAATTCATGCTTATTAATATATGGCTTTAAAGCTAGGCTGCAAGATAAAAACTATGCTGTCAGAATGTCCCATGTCACAGTGTAGAGAGGAAGGGTATGACACACTAACCCAGGGCCAATCATAGCTTGGCTTCTGGCAGGGTTGTAGGTGGAACTGGGTAATTCTGTCTGTGTCAGTCTGAGACATCATCCATGTAGGACCTTGCTTATTTATGAACAAATTTCATTTTCATAATATGTCTGCCTTTTGTTTTCTGTTCTGTGCTTAGTAAATTTAGAATAGTAAATAAAATCCTGAACAGCATTCTTTAGGCATGTGACTTTTAATGATTCCTATAGCTCTGGAGACCAGTCCCATCATCTAGAGAGTATTCCTCCAAGGGAAGCCTCACTGTTTCCCTTGTAGCAGCTTTGGGAGGTGCGGTGCCTTCAATGAGAATAGCCCCGGAGACTCATTATGTTTGAATGCTTGGGCCCCAGTTAGTGGAACTATTCAGAAAGGATTAGAAGGTGTAAGCTTGTTGGAGGAGGCATGTTACTGGGAGTAGGCTTCAAGGCTTTAAAAGCTCACACTTGGACTGGTCTCACTCTCTCCCTCTTTGCCTGCAAGTTGTAGATAAGATATAATCTCTCAGCTACTTCTCCAGTGTCATTCCTGTCCTCCTGTCCACATACTCTCCACCATGATGATAGTGGACTAACTCTCTGAAACTATAAGCAAGCCCCCATTAAATGCTTCCTTTTATAAGTTGCCTTGGGCATGTTGTGAGTTTTTTCACTACAGTAGAACAGTGGCTAAGGAGACCAGTCCAGGTAATGAGCTTTTGAAGCCTCAAAGCCCACCCCCTGTGTCACCTCCTCCAACAAGGCCACAGATTGTAATCCTTTCTTGACACAGTCGTGGCAAGATTACCACTCATTTGACTTTGGGGAATCATGTGCAGAGACACATATGACTTCAGAGGCTAGTTTGCCCACAGGTTTCCAGATAGAAAGCAATATCTCTGGCCAGTGTACCAATTCTGATTTGCTAATGTTATATTCTAACTCACCCAAAACTTTATGTTAACTCTTTTGAGTTTGTAGCCCTTCTAGACTCTGGAGACAGATGACTTAGCAAAGGCAAGGAGAGTTCTGGCTGCCTTGAGTTTTCCTCACTGCATGATTCAACTTCTCATTTTCAAAACTAAAGGCACAAAGGTGGGCAAGTTCACTTTCATTAGCAAAAGTTTCTCGAAGTAACATGCTCAAACAAAGTTGAAAATCATTGAAAATATTCATGAAATCAGTACCTGCGTGATTAAAAATAAAAACAAATTGCATCTTTTTCAAAGTCTGTGTTATGCAGAGCTGCTGTGGAGTTTCTGATCTCAGTTAATGAATTTTTCTTTACCAGAGTCAGACAAAGAAATTGAGACTGTCAAATATAGATGCCTATCAGTGAAAATTTAATAAATATTCCCCTTTTCCTCTCATATAGTTTTTAATTTTATCATCAATAGATTAAAATGTGCAGAAACAACTTTTGTGAAAAAGTGTTCATTCATTTGATAACAAAGAAAACACGATACTCCTTTATTATTAAAATAACAATGGAAACAGTGACTAGAAGTTTCATAGGAACAATGTTCTTGAGTAAAATTAGACAAATGTCTTTCCTAATGCGCAATCAGAGGACACTTGTGATGAAATTGCATGTTTTATTTTATTTTCCTTTTAAGATTCACATGTAATAAAGGTAGTAACACCCATGGCTTTTGAGTCAATCACTTGTCTGGCCTTGCTTCCCTCCAAGGTGGTCAAGTCCGTTGCCAACCTTGCTTTGTTCTTGTAGTTGCCTACCAAGTCCATGAGCTATGATAGAAAACTTCCATTATCAAGATGGGGGTCCAACTCTGCACATGACTCGCCAAAGTCATAGTTATTTCAGTGTTGTTTTCTGTGGTTCAGAACCTATGAGTTGACTGGTTGTTTTTTTTTTTTTTAAATAGAGTCCAACTAATAGGTAAACATGCCCAATTTCAGTTAAACATCAAGAATGAATGGAAAATTACTGCTTTGAAATTGATGTCCACACACATCCAAGCAGTGCAAGGGTATAGTATGAAAGAAGAAGCGGAAAACAATGTTTCTGCTGATAGCACTGATGAACCAAAGGAAAGGACACCAAGTGGTAGTTGCATCCGAAATGCACAGACAGCCACTAGCTTCCTCTCTGCGGTCCATGAGGGTGTAAGAAGACATGAGAGGGCTCATCCGCAGAACTCTGCAGGGTCACAAGCTAGCAGCAGCTGTGTAGTACTCACTGGTAGAGCACAGTCAGTCATCTCAGGATTGTTCACAATAACCTACCTCAAGCTGCTTGCTTTCTACTGTACCTCTAAGGCATTGGATATTTGTTTCATAAAGCATGATGTAAGTTATTTAATATATCTGAATAAATTTTATAGAAAATTTATAATCACTGTAGGGGGATGTATATTCTACATGGAAACTTCAGAGCTGGTAAGAAAATGCAGGATGGGTTAGTTACTAGTTTTTTGCTCAGTTCCTGCCCAAGGTTCTTCTCATTGCTCCTAGAAACTGTTGGTACCAAGGGCTCACCTTCAGTATCTTCATTCTCAGGTCAAGGAATTCCCGAAATTTGTGGATAAATGGATTGAGCTAGAAATGATCATAATGAGTGAGTTAACCCAGAAGCAGAAAGAATCAAATGGTATATACTCACTTATATCTGCATACTAGCCCAAGGGGCATGTCCCACAAAAGCCTTCACTTACCAGGAAACTGGGACAGAGGGGAAGGCATCCTATTGGGACTCTAAATGAGAGACGCATGGGAGAATAGCAAAATAAAAGGATACAGAGGGTCCTAGAAATCTACAAGTAGAACAATATGATAGGCAGATTTGGGCCCAGGGGTCCCGCTCAAACTAAGGCACCAGCCAAGGGCAATACAGGAGGTAAACTTTAAACCCCTTCCCAGATCTAGCCAATGGTCAGAATATTCTCCACAGTTGAGTGGAGAGTGTGATATGACTTTCTCACATACTATGGTGCCTCACATTTGACCATGTCCCCTGGAGGGGGAGACCTGGTGGCACTCAGAGGAAGGACAGCAGGTAGCCAAGAAGAGACTTGATACCCTATGAGAATATATAGGGGAGGTAATCCCCCTCAGGAACAGTCATAGGGGAGGGGAATAATGGGAAAATGGGGGGGGGGAGGAATGGGAGGATACAAGGGATGGGATAAACATTGAGATGTAACAAGAATAAATTAATAAAAAAAAAAGATTAAAAAAAATCAGTAGCCCTCCTGTATATAAATGATAAATAGGCTGAAGAAGAAATTAGGGAAACAACACTCCTCACAATAGCCACAAATAATACAAAGTATCTTGGTGTAACTCTAACCAAGCAAATTAAAAATCTCTATGACAAGAACTTCAAGTTTTTGAAGGAAGATATCGAAGAAGATATCAGAAAATGGAAAGATCTCCTATGCTCTTGTATCAGTAGAATTATCATAACCAAAATGGCCACCTTACCACAATTCTTTACAGACCTTGAAAGAACAATTCTCAATTTCATATGGAAAAACAATAATCTCTGAATAGCTAAGACGTACTAACCAAAGTGCATGCATGGCCTGGTCCTAGGCTCCCTGCACATGTGTAGCAGATGTGCAACCTGGTCTTCATGTGGATCCACCAACAATTGGAGAGGGCACTTTCTGTGACTTTGTATCCCTTTCCCCTAGCTAGGCTACCTTGTCTGACCTCAGTGAGGGAGGATGAGCCTAGTCCTGCTGTGACTTGATGTGCCAGGATGGTTGGTACCCATGGGGTACCTCCCCTCCTACTCAGACAAGGGAAGGTGGCATGGGGGAGGGAGATGTGAAGATGGGATGGGAAGAGAAGAGGGAGGGGAATATAATATAAATAAATATATAAATTAATGAGATAAATATATAAATACATATTCAGTGAAAGCAAATAATTATAAAAGATTTTATTATTAACTAATCTTTTCATTTTCATAATTTTTGTAACTGGTTGAATGCAATTCTGTGCAGACATATTTTGAATATCCTGACAGGTAAGAAACTATATCTTTAATTTGGCTGTTCTCAAAAATAATATGTTTGATATCACTCCTTTCACCTTGTCAGACAGCTAGTGTTTGAGAAATAAGAGAAGTAATCTGATTTACATCCACTGCATTAATAACAGCAAATGGAATTGGTTTAGAAAATACTTCCTGAGTTTGGACTTTTAAGCTACTAACAGAAGAGTGTGTGTGTGTGTGTGTGTGTGTGTGTGTGTGTGTGTGTGTGTGTGTGTGTCTGTATCTATATGTATCTATGTGTGTGCACACATGTGTGTGTATCTATATGTGTGCCTGTGTTTGTGTGTGTGTGCATGCGCACACTGGTGGGTGCATGTGCAGAGTCACTGGCAGACCTGAGATATACACACACAAACAGCACAGTCTATTGTTAAGTGTGTACAAGACCAGCTGGTTCCTTAGAACAAGCTACTTTATCTCAATTATAGCAAATTGGCTGGGTTATAGAAATAGAGAAGGATAATACCTATTGACCTTAAGAGCTAATGAAAGTTTTCTAGCTCATTCTTGTTGCCTGAGCCAGTAAGAAACAGTAAGACAGAATTATTGCATTTTTCTTTTACTTTTATTATGTAAAAAGAAGAGACTAGCAGTTTTCATAGAAGCATTTTTTCCCAGATAGTAATGATTTTTGACATGTTTACTGTTTAATAAAAGACTTTCAGGAGTACTTTAACATCCATAAAAGCATTTTCATATTTTGGATAAAGTTAAAGAGCATTTTGAAGTATTTCATCTAGCACCGCACAGAGGACCAACATGGCTGAGTGGGTGAGAAGATTTCTAGAGACTGTGAGCAAGCTAGCTCTGCCTAAGCCACCCTGGAGCAGGAAGCACAGGAATTGGTGGATGGAGAAGCTTCTACACTTTGGGAAATAAGGTCTGTGTGCTTCTAGGCAAAACTTGGGATTTTTAAGAATTTATTTCCTAAGTCTTTATATGCCTATAAAATATGTGTGCAATAATTATCAAGCTTGTAAAACAAAACACCTAGCAGTAACACTTATGTACAATCTCATCTGTAAACATTGTGGGAGGAGAAAATAAATTTTAAAGTAGAAATATACAACACATATTTTTTTACATTTAAAGGGCTGCAAAGATATTTCATAATATTTTATTCATGATTTTATTTTGTATTTCCTGTTTTTATCATTTAGCTAGTTTACTCATTTTCTGTTTCAGTTACAATTTTTACTGTTACTTTACAAAATGCTAATGTAATATAAGTCATGTGTATGAATTTTCAGAAGTATTTTTATGGCATGTTTGAAAACTTTACTGGAGCATTAGAAACCCATGTGTTTAATGCTTTTGATTAAAATTGCATATTTAGTCCTCTCATTACAGCTTTATTAAAAGATCCAATTTGCAATATCCATGCCAACACTAGCTACAATTAGTTATTGTTTTTCTTATTATATATGAAGTACCTTAAGAAAATTACAATAATAAATTAAAAATAAATGTCTTCCTGTCATAAACAACAAATCATTCTGATAAAACACAAACTTTAGGAACCAAGAAGACACTAGCTACAGAGATCTAAAAATCAGTTGATTGTTCAATTTGCTAATTTGCTTGTGTTTATAGAAATGAGTTTTACCAAACCATGAGTTAGATTCTAGGACAATGCAATGACATCAGAAATATGTACTTTTTTAAAAAATAATATTTTTTATTAATTTATTCTTGTTACATCTCAATGTTTATCCCATCACTTGTATCCTCCCATTATCCCCCTGCCCCTTTTACCATTATTCCCCTTCTCTGTGACTGTTCCTGAGGGGGATTACCTCTCCCTGTATATGCTCATAGGATATCAAGTCTCTTCTTGGCAACCTGCTGTCCTTCCTCTGAGTGTGGGACTCTAAATGAGAGAAGCATGGGAGAATAGCAAAGTAGAAGGATCCAGAGGGTCCTAGAAACCTACAAGTAGACCATTACGATAGGCAGATTTGGGCCCAGGGGTCCCGCTCAAACTAAGGCACCAGCAGGCGGTAAACTTTAAACCCCTTCCCAGATCTAGCCAATGGACAGAACATTCTCCACAGTTGAGTGGAGAGTGGAATATGACTTTCTCATGTACTCTGGTGCCTCACATTTGACCATGTCCCCTGGAGGGAGGGGAAATATGTACTTCTAATGTTCACCTTTATGAAGTCAGTGTTGGAGAGTCCTCAGTCTGTTACAGCGGAAGGGTCTAGAAAAACCACAGCCTTGGAAACAGTGGGTCAGTGTGCCAATGAACTCCTATATTATGAGAAGAACCTCATCCAGTGTTTCATACCACTTTCCAGGGCCATAATCCCTTTCACACATCTGAAGACAGAGTAACTAGAACAGTCGTCATCAACCTGTGTATTGCAGCCTCTTTGCTGGAGACAAATGACCCTTTCACAGGGTCACATATCAGAAGACATGAATATTTACATTACAATGTATAACAATACCATAGTTAGTTATGAAATAGCAATTAAATAATGTTATGGTTGGGGGGAGTCAGTACAACATGAGGAATTGTATTAAAGGGTCACACAATTAGGAAGGTTGAGAAGTTTATGCAAAACTCAGATTCATACTGTGATGAAGGCAAAGGCTCAGAGCCTGGGGTATCATGCCTTTTTCTCTCTTTATCATAGAACACATCTGCCCTGAGAGCCCCATGGGAAGATACCATTAAAATTACCAAAGAGAAGAAAATGTGCAATTATGTTATTGTGTTTTAAACTTTTTAGTAAGCTTCCCTGACAAAAATGAATATTAAATCCTAAACATTGGAGTTCTGATTTATCAAGCAGAGTGTTTAAATCCTCCACTTGCAATTGGATTATTCAAACTCAAGAGTATTTAAAGGGGAAAGACACATCTTGGAAAAGATCTTCTTGTGAGTGAGTGAACAGGGCAAGAAATAGTGCTTTTAGAATGTTACTGGAAAAAGAACACATCCAGGCAGGGCAGGCAGCTGCAGACTCACAGGAGCCTTGGTGGAGGTGAGGAGAGTAGAAACCACAGCTGAGAGAGACAAAGGAGGCCAAGCATGGGTGTATGCTCCTCAGCCACACATCAGGCTTTAAGAGGAAATGAAACGTGATTACCTGAGTCAGGGGGCATCTCCCACTGGCTACTTAACTTTCTGGTTTTTCATAGTCTGGTGCCATCAAAGGCCAGGTTCCTCATAGGTACTGGGATTTCAAAGAACATGAGAAACAGGGTACACTCCACACCTAGACATATTTCTTTTTCTAAATTTAATTAATTTATTCAGATTACATCTCAATTGTTGTCCCATCCCCTGTACCCTCCCATTCCTCCCTCCTTCCAGGTTTCACTCTATTCCCCTCCCCTATGTCTGTGACTGAGGGGGACCTCCTCCCCCTCTATATGATCATAGGGTATCAAGTCTCTTCTTGATAGCCTGCTATCCTTCCTCTGAGTGCCACTGTATTTCCTTTTTTAAAATATATTTTATTAATTTATTCATATTACATCTCAATTGCTAGCCCATCCCTTGTATCCTCCCATTCCTCCCTCCCTCCCATTTTCCCCGTACTCCCCTCCCCTATGACTGTGACTGAGGGGAACCTCCTCCCCCTGTATATGCTCATAGGGTATCAAGTCTCTTCTTGGTAGCCTGCTATCCTTCCTCTGAGTGCCACCAGGCCTCCTCATCCAGGAGACGTGGTCAAATATGAGGAACCAGAATTCATGTGAAAGTTAGTCCCCACTCTCCAATCAACTGTGGAGAATGTCCTGTCCATTGGCTAGATCTGGGTAGGGATTCGAAGTTTACTGCCCATTATGTCCTTGGCTGGTGTCATAGGTTGAGCAGGACTCCTGGGCCGAGATCCACCCATCATAATGTTCTTCTTCAAGAGACTCTTCATTTACCTCGTGTGATCTTTGCTAGCAATCTTTCAATAGTGCCTTTAATTTTTCCTCTCTGTATCGCTCATCATTCTCTGTGTCCATAGCAACATTAGAGTGAGAAAAACACCGAAATCTGGCTTCTGATTCTAACTGACCTTTGGGAATCCCTAGTGTCTACCAGGATAAACCATCTTACATGTCTTCAGCTGTAAATACACAGGCAAGTGTATCTCACAGCCTTGGTTTTGTGACACTCAGACCCATTGTGTGCCCTCCTTCCCACATTGTCTCAGTCTCTAGTTCATCCAGGTGTACAAAATTGAACTCCACTTATCCCTGTGGCTGCCCATGAGTTCCTTATCTTTACCAAAGAGGCTCTGCTATGATGAGAAATATCAGTGACTTTTTTAATTTACTGGAGTCTGGTTACTTCAACCAATTAAATCAGAAGGTTCTTCTAGACATAAATTTGTTCTGGGGGAGAAAACCACTACATGTGGGATCCTGTACAACCACTAAATATTGCATAAAACTAATTACCTTAGAGCACATCTGATCATTCTAAGATCACTCAAAATTTGTCTTACTATTAGAGGTCCGGGTATAATACAGCACGCATAATGGTTATTACTTTACTGAGATAGGCCCGTAAGGTGGAAAGATGTTACCTGACAAAAGTCAAAAGTAGCATGACAGTGTTCCCTGTACATAGCAGGCGGGTAATATTGTCTGGTCTGCAAATTACCCAGAATTCTTCATTCTACCTTAAAGATGGTTGTTTGAGCACTTTGGTTAAGGTCGTCTCCTGTCTCTCCTGGGAGGATGTCAACGTCCCTCCTCAGAGAATTAAAGTGGTCATCGGAGTGAATCTCCTGGGACACTAGATACGTTGACTGCTGTGTTCCGATATATCTGCCATGGCACCTGGCAATGCCAGGGAAGGAAGGCTTTTGCTGTTGTGAGGACAGTTCCTTATCCTTGTAATTTAGACCCCTTCCTGGGTGCTTTCTTGTCTATCCCCAGGCAGGGGTGTTAGTAGGAGAACCTCACAGTTCCTATAGCTACCAGCTATCTTTTGGAACCCGCATGCAGCACCATATGACACAGTGACCTCTGATTCTGGCAGCAGGAACAGAAGAGCGCTGGTGGAAAATGACCAGAGGCGACCACTCTTGTGTTGCAAGAATGCCCAACATAAAGAAGATGAAGGAAATTTATATCTGACAAAAGCACAGAGTTCTAACAGCAGAACCGCAAGGCAGGAGGTGACATTGCATACACACCGTCTTAGTCAGTGTTCCAGTGCCGTGAACAGACACTACGACCATGGCAACTCTTACATCGGGTCTCGCTTACAATTTCCAAGATTTAGTCCACTGTTACCGTGTTGGGAAGCATGGCATAATGCAGGCAGACATGGTGCTGGAGCAGTAGCTGAGAGTTCCACATTCAGGTCAGCAGGCAGCAGAAAAGAGACTCATCCTGGCTTGAACATTTGAAGCCTCAACCCCCCACCCCATCCCAAGTGACATACTTCCTTCGACAAGCCCACATGTCCTAATCCTTTCAAACAATGCCGCTTCCTATGAGCGTGTAGTTGACATTTTCATTGGAGCCACTTCACAGGTCAAAGACCTGAGAGGGGTGAGTATGTGTGTTCAGCTTACTTTCTTCTCCTTACACAGTCCAGGATCCCAGCTCAGGGAATGATCCCACCCACAGTGGAAAGACTTCCCATCTCAATTAATGTAATCAAGATAACCCCCAAAGACATATCCAGAGTCTATCAGCTAAGTGCTTTTACATCCCAAGTTGTCTATTGAAATTAAGTGCCACAATACCAAATTAGACAACTAGGTGAGATTAAAGGACAACTTAATTATTTAAATAATTTATTTAAAGCCAAGACAGGCATGAGCTGGGAGCATAGGCCTTGTCGCTTCCCTGTGGGCGAGCAGCGGGTGTGTGTCATGTCTTGATCCTGACCTCCATGGCATCTCACTACACTGGGATGACCTTGGTCTTCCTCAGGATGCAAACACAGAGTCTGGTGACAGCCTAAACATTTTTGAGCCAACCTAGGACCTGAGTCGTTTTCTTACTAATGAGAACTTTGTGACCCCATGTGGCTATTGCAGCTCTGAACATGAGTCCCCTTTGCTGGAATTCCTACTAATATCTCCCATCTGAAGCACGCTCAGCGAATTCAGGGATACCTGTGCCAGCTGCTAGGAGCTCATCGGGAAGCACGTGTCAGCTGCCTCTCACAAAAATGTTGCCATAAGTTCACTCAGTTTTAAATGGAGGGGCATCAAAATTACTTCTATGGAGAAATAAACTATAAATCTTCTAGCAGTTTTCACATGCAAAGTATAGTATGAAATAGCACTTCCCTTGTGGTGATATTCACAGTATATTTATATGGAGTAATGCGTTGCAGCACTGAGTGCCTATGTATACACAATGAATTATAACAATACCACACATATGCTTTATTAACATAAATTTCAATTACTGGGCAATTATAAGAACAAAATCATAAGCATCAATGGCTGCTATGTGCTGTAAGGATTCTTTCATTATTCTTCCTTCTTTGGAGCCCCACATTTCCAATGCAGCTGTTCCCTTAAGCCACATAAAGTCATCTTTGTGTAGATGAAATTGCCATTTCCATGTCAGGTTTCTGGGTTCAGCAACAGCTTTCAAACACTTGGCATCTCCTACTTGGCCACAGGACAGCAGTGAGAGCAGGGGTTTCTCCTAAAGTCTCTGTACCCTGTGAGGCTGAACCAGCAGGGCAGCAGGAGGCTTGAACCAGAGGTGCTGGTTAGCCTTTCTCACTCACCAAGGGTTGTTACGTTTCCATGTTTCTTCATTCACTGTGTGAGTCTTGCCTGAAAGAAAAGCTGATGTGTGGTGCATGGATGGTTGTCCGAGTTTGAGAGCTGAAAGTTCAACTTTGTTATCATTGGTGTTTCCAGTCCTGCACATCTCAATGCCTGCAGCCCTGGGGCAATATGCTGGCATCTCTCCTCAGACCCCCGCTCAGACCCTGCAGTGAGCAGCATGGTGACCCACATTCCACACATACATACTCTGTCTACAGACACACATAGATAGGAAGCCCAGTTTGTCTCTACTCTGAAGAAAGTTCATACAACTAAAAAAAAAATGTTTTTAGCAAGAAAAAAAAAAGCCAATTCCCTTAGCAACAGATAAAATCACTGGACAGATTGAAAAAGGCAGACGCAAGAAAGGAAATCTGCAAGATGCCATCAGAGGAGGATGGCAGCTGATGACCAAGCCCCACACTGAGCAGCCCCTCACTCTCCACTCTGAGAATGGGGTGCACTTGTAAGCAGTCTCTAGGTTAAACTCCCATTGCTTGAGCTAGTATTGATATAGAGTTGATTAGAATGCAGGATAAGGTGTGTCTTAGCATGAATTCCCAGAACTGCCAATGGAAATGTACATGTGGGAGCATTTGCCTGTCCTGAACCTCTGTGTGATGCATAAGAAGTCCCTTAAAGCACAATATGTGGTTTTTGCCCTTGCAGATCTTGAAACTAATTGAAAAAAAATAACAAATATGAGTAGTGAATGCCAAATGTAGCCAGGGCCTCTTATAGTCTTTCGTCCAGCAGACATCATTTAAGAAGCATGTGTTTGTTGTTCTAGTGCCATGTTGTTCTAGTCTTCTGGAAGGGATCCCACCCTGATTCTGGCTGAGTTTGCACCACTATGCCATGCCTCAGACCTGATCACCGCCACCCTCTGCCAACACACTTGCAAGGGGCAAAACCCACAGGTTCTTCTTCCCTGTGCAGTGTACATCAAGATGCTACCCAGAAATTCCCATCTGGTCCTGCAGTTCCTCCGTAGAACCTCATCTGCGGGCGATGCGTACACACATGACTGACAGTGTGGAAGTCAGCAGTGCTGTTTCTGGAGTCTTGTTTCAGGGTGTAGCACATTGTCTCTGTCAGTCTCCTAGGCTTCCTCTGCTCAGCTTCAACTTCCCTCACGTCCCATCCTACCCTGCCACCCAGTTTTCTTTTCCCCACTCTTCTCACAGCTTTACTGGGAAACCCAATGATTATTAGAAATACAGCTATTGGAATGTTTTAGCAAAGTCATAATCCTGGCATCACATTTCTGTTTTGTTTTGAAGCCAAGTTGGCCTTGTCACTACAAAGCCCACACTAGGTATTACACCATGAAGTTCACCAATCCCAGCAAGTGGGTTTTGGAAAGGGTAAATCTGGCATGAATAGCAAGGATAGTTAGCTAATGCTTGAAAATAGGCTTTCAAACCTTTAATTTTGCTAGTAATTATGGCCAGTTTTAATGTAATATATAATAACAATATGATATGTTTACAGTAAAAATGATAAAATGGCTATTTTAATATATTATGTAACAAAAGAACATATTTAAAGTAGAAACACTTATTTAAAATAAAACTAACAGCCAAGTTTCAAAAGTACTTTTCTTTGCGACTTAAGACCCACCTCATGGGAGAGACCCAACCCCTGACACTATTAAGGATACTCTGCTATGCTTGCAGGCAGGAGGCTAGCATAGCTGTCCCCTGAGAGGCTCCACTCAGCAGGAGATCAAATCAGATGCTGAGACTCACAGCCAAACATTAGGAGAGTCTTGTGGACAAGTGCGGAGGACAGAAGAGAGAGAACTGGTGCTCCACAAGAAGACCAATAGCTAACTAGCCAGGGCCTAGAGGGACCTGTGGAGACCCAAGCACCAACCAAGGACCATGAATGGACTGGACATAAACCCCCAACACAGATGTACCCCATAGGCAGCTTGCTCTTCATATGGGTCCCTTAGGAAGTGGAACAGGCTGGCTGTCTCTGATATGAACTCTGTAGCTTGCTTTTCAATTACTTCCCCCTGGTGGAGCTGCCTCGCCAGGCCACAGGGGAATAAAGTACACTCAGTCCTGATATAACTTGATGTGCTCTGATGGGTTGGGGGACTGGCGGGGCTCTCCTTTTCTGAGGAGTAAGAAAGGAGAGATGGGGGAAAGAGGGAAGGAGGGAGGGAGGGGCCAGGAGGAGACGAGGGAGGAGGCTATGATTGGGATGTAAAGTGAGTTAAAACAACAACAAGGAAAATTTCACAGTTGGAGTCTGAGTTCAACCTGCTTTCTTCTAACTGAGGCTCACTGCCCATGTTCTGAGCAGTTGTTGGAAGGGAGTGGAGGCAGCTTTGCAAGGCCTTCTAATGATTTTTGGGCAGATGCATGCAGACAGCCACTGTACCAGTCCACAGTGCAACCCAGTTGCACAATGTACCACACTGTTCACAGCCAGCGGTGCTAAGACTTAAAGCAACAGCAAGGACAAGAGTGATGTTTAGTAAATTACTCTTGTTCTAGAGCAGAAAGCCTGCAGTGTATCTGCCATTGGGGCAGAATGCTTCTCATGCTTACATGGACACAGAACACACAACTTCTCCCAAAACAGGCTTTCTTCACTGGTGATGGAGTTGCTCATCCCAGCACCTCATGCTCAAGAAATAAGGCTAATGATTTACGCAGAGCACAGAGCTCCTCTTTGTTCCATGCTGTTTCAGGCCCTCCATTCTTCCAAGAACAAATTTCTATAGGAAAAGAAATGGGGGAAATTATTAACATTCTCACAGTAATCAATTCACTTATTACCTCCATTTCTTGAAGTAGAGTTTAGATTGTAATTAAGATATTTTCAAAGTAAAACGTATGCACTTTCTATGTCAAAATATTAGGTTCTAGCTGACTTATGATGTTACTGCATGCGCACTGTTAGTTACCAAAGTTGTTCAGCTTTTTTTGCTACCAAGATTATTGTAGTTGTGATAAATACTCAATATTTAGGCACACACACCAACAAAAAGAGTCCTGATATTAACACACAAACTTTACATGATAGACATTGACAACTTCTATATATGCTGCTAAATTTTTATTCATTTACTCTACCTTAACATTTTCAAGTTGAAATATTTTAATTTTAAGTGCTAGAACAGGATCTTTCTAAAGTTTAAAAGGTAAACACAAAGATGTTTTCACTGCATGATTTTAAATCCTGAAGCATTGACCTCAGGTTGAGCTGTGAAACTCAAGTTATTTTCAAGCTAATTAGGAATTATGGAGTGAGAATATCATACTGTTACTGAACATATTACCAAGGAAACAGTAAGCGTTTTTCAAATACAATTCATTGGCTTAGCTGCCTAGGGCCATCTCTCCCATCTCTGGAATGAACAAATTCATTCATTCACTCAATAAAAGTTGCTTAACTTTATAGTATACAAACTATAGATACAAAGTATTGGGGGAAAATTGAGAAATTCTAAAAACTAAACATTGAGTTCAAAGGTCTCATACATGCTGAGTAAAATCCCTTCTGTTTTATAACAGCATGTAAAATATAAAGAATTATATTGTGTTCAATATGTAAACAATTGCAGGTATTGTTGGAATGCTGCCACCAACCCCAGAGGCTTTGGTGCTGAGTGACCCTGACCCTGGCTCACTCTCTGCACCTGATCACCAGTTTCCCACAATCCTCAATGGGAGGATCTTCACACAGCTCTTCTTGGCCGACCTTCTCTGCCACTCTGTAGCTTGTTTACTCTTCCAGCTCTTTTCTCTTTACATGATGGGTTTCTTTCTCAACACTCTCAGGGAAAGGTGACTCATCGTGTCTTTCAAAGATGGGCCAGATGCTGTGGCCACAGTTGCTTTTGCAGCTGGGTATCTCAGCCATGAGAAGAATTTCTGCTTGATCCCATCATGCTGGAGAGAAAGGGGGCATCCCCCTATTACTTGGCTTAGCTTAAGGTAAGGCCTTTATCCCACTTTGTGAACATGGAACCATCAACGAGGTACCTCTGATAAGATTCTTCAACTGTAACAGATGGGCTATTTCATGGCAAAAGATCCTGCCAATGATCAGCCCAAAGCAGCTGAAGAATGTTCTTAGTCAGATGGTGATCGGCTTCATCATATAACCACTGTCCCTACAGAGGATGGCAAAAAAGGAGATGGTCCCTGTTGGCACAAGATCTCTGCAGAATCCTGCCTACAGGATGCCCTAGCTCTGCATGAACAACAGGGCAATGCTGTGATTGCAAGGAAGACATGACTCTTGGCAGAATTGCTCTCCTAGGAAAGAAAAAAAACTATGTATTATTGGTTAAAGAAATCGTAAAAGCATTCTTTTCCAGTTCCTGAAGAAATTGGAAAACCTTGCAATATTTAGACATTAAACGGAGTCTCTCTGCTTCTCACAATGGAGTTTTTATTTGATGGTGTTTCCAACAGAGTGTTTTAAAATCCCAGTCTCTAGAATGATGTCCACAAAGTGTAGCACAGGGGCCATGCGTCACTTAGTAATGAGTGGGAGCGCCTGCAAATGTCACCACTGCCTTTTGCGAAATTCACTTGTGTTTATCTACTGGGTAAGAGGCACTTTTCACAAACAGAG
Source organism: Acomys russatus (assembly GCF_903995435.1). Taxonomy (NCBI): domain Eukaryota; kingdom Metazoa; phylum Chordata; class Mammalia; order Rodentia; family Muridae; genus Acomys; species Acomys russatus. The sequence continues at coordinate 10,544,317 of NC_067163.1, read as the reverse complement.
TTCATGTGGCAAGCAGTACCCAAGTGAATCAGAAAAAAGCAGTTTATTGACAACTTCTCGTAGAATTCTCCCAAAGTGAGGCCAGTGTCATGGTAAAGGCGCCGGAGGGGGTGGGGGAGGGGAGGTTGCTGATGTGTGCCAAAGTCAGACATGCTTTGTATACTTAGTCTTTAGGGCTCAGGTCAAACTTTTAGTATCCAAGTTTGTGGAATCCAGCCGTGGTGGGGGGAGGAACACTCTTAAGTTTGCTATTGCTATGAACATAAGTGTTTAAGTTTCCTAGTGTCCAGGTGGCCATTTGGTGAGTTGATATGCACCCACTAAGCGCTTACTGTGTAGATGCTACTAGGCCATTTTTTGTACTGTTAGGATGGGCATTGCCATGGAGGAGACCTCTGGTGACTCAGAGATGTGGACACCTGCCTTGTTCCTAAGGCCTCACTTAGATATTAGTGGTGGAATTTTGACTTAAACATCTCCTATAAACACAGAACTATTTCTCACAAATTTATGATGCACCAAGTTTTATTTTCAAATAATTATGAAGCTCAGAATCTAATCTCCCTTAATAAAGAATGTGCAATCTGAGGATTAAATGAGTTATGTTCTTGCTGTAATTGTCATCAAAAAGAGACTTTGGGTAACTAATTCAGTCTCTATTGTGAAAGTTAGAAAGTCTGCAATTTATTAAGAGGTTTTTGAAAGACAAATGGCCTGAAGATTAATCTTTTTCAAGAACTATATTTAGCATAGTATTTGAGTATTGTTAATTCTTTTACAAATGAAGTTATAAAGTGTATTGTTTGTTAGAAATGAGGAAAATGATGAAATATTGAAAATCATAATTACATTCTTAGGGAAATATTTTATCCAGTCCCTAACAATGTATCATTGAATGGTAAGTACAACATTAGCTCTCTCCCGTCAGTGAAGAAGAAGAACCAGCATGCTCCTTCTGAGCCACAGTTCACTGACAACTTCCTATTTCCTGAAACATCACCTCTGGGAAGACACAGATCTGAGCTTCATCCTGCCAAGAACAGTGGCAGTAAGTGCTGGAGGTCCAAAGAGCTGAAGGCCTGTAGGATACTGACACCAAGTCTCTGAGGCACCACAGTAAGGGAGACATAGCTCCTTGTGCACACAGGATGACTTTACACAGCGCAGAGACTTAGCACAGAGCTCTGCCCAGGCTATAGTTAGCAGTGTTTATGCAGACTAACCAGAGCCTTTGCTCATGGCTGGAAACCACACAGTTGGGGATCCACTCTTTTTTTTTTTTTTGCTTCTGATAAAAAGTGCTGGACAAATATTTCTTGGTGAACCTGTTGGTGACTTCTGGAAGCCTGGGTGCTGAAGGAGTCTCCTGAATGCAGTAAGAGTCTTTCATGGAAGTCTTAGTGCTAATTTTTAAGGGTGAAATTGTAAAGCATTGGTAAGCATCCTCCTAAGCTTGGTAGCAGGATGGAAATGTGTGTGTGTGTGTGTGTGTGTGTGTGTGTGTGTGTGTGTGTGACTGTAGGACAGGCAGGGATATGAAGCAAACTAAGTACATAAATAAAAACAAAGAACTGGAAAAAATCCTCATCTGTATGACAGGATAACTGTTGTGGATTTTTTTTAATGATTAAAAAACTGTAAGGATTAAGGGTTGAGGTAGAACTACTGTATATTAAATACATAATACCGGCAAATGAGCATAGTTAAATGATCATGTGTGAATATATACATGTGCTCATGGGTGCATATATATCTGAAGGCCAAAGGTTGATATTGGGTGTTCTTCTCAATTCTTAGTTATTTTCTGAGATATGGTCTCCCACTGAATCTGGAGCTTGCAATCCCAGGTATAGAGATCTTCTGGTCTCCAGCTCCCAAGTTTGGGGCTTATAACTGTGAGCCACTGTGCCCAGCCCTTTAACAATGTTTGGAAGATCAGACTCAGTTGCTCAAGCTGGTGCAGCAAGCATTTTACTATGTAAACCATTGTAATGGTTTTTAACGGTAACATTTAAAACAGTGGTTCTCACCCTCTAGGTCCCAACCCCCACAGGGGTGGCACCTTGCTATTCATAACAGTAGCAAAATTACAGTTATAAAGTAACAACTAAGTAAATTTATTGCTGGAGAGGTCATCATAACATGAGAAACTGTAGTAGAAGGCCACAGCATTAGGAATGTTGAGAACCGCTGATTTAAAGCATTCAACTGTAAAACAAATAAGATCAAATTTAAAATATACATATAAGAATTTATGTTGGACTAATGAAACAGCTCAGAAATTCTGAAAACCCAAAGATGAAAGGAAATAGACCAAGCCATGCGTGGGATGACTCAGTGTTCCCGATATGCAAATGTACTCATTTGTTCTTGGTCTACAGAATCAACACAATTCAAGAGCTTTGTCTATTTAAGATCCGAAGATTGACAATCTATGGAGAAATTCATATCAAATTGCAGATAGCCTCAATGTCCCCAATAAATTTCAACAGAATAGCCTAGCCCTCAGGCCTTGCTTCACATGATTTGAAGACTCACCTCTAAGGCAGCAGCGAAGGTGGTGTGGGATTGCTCCAGGTAGCAGGGGAGAATGTCTAAGATAAGCCCATGCATATCTGGTAAAATTACTTTTTTATCAAAAAAAAAAATACCATGAGAGAATTCAATAAGGAAAGGTCCCTTTCAGTCTCTGCCTTGACAGGTTGAGCTTGCTCATTGCATTCTCTCATTCGGGAACATAATGAGATCAAGACTCGCTTGCTATCTCCACACCTTCTAACATGAAGCAATTCAGAAAGGGCCTCAGCTTCTCAGATTTATTCTCGACAGTGATCTTACTGCAAGCAAAATGGGGTCGGCTGAGGTGAGGCTCGTGTGAACAGTGGCAGAGCTGAAACAGCGTCCTGTACAGGTGATGAGGATTTCTGTCCACGTGGGTCCAAAAGCACAGGAAGCTTTGCTTTCCAAAGAGTTGGTCTGACGGGTTTTGCAGAATACCTGGAGCAGACGTTTCTAGTCTGTTAGAAACTCTTGGTGTTTATGATCACTTGTTCTCGTCTGTCTCTGACACTGGGATAAAACACTGGCTGAAACCAACCAGGGGTAAAAAAGGGTTATTTGGCTTACAGGGTATAGTCCATCATGAAGGCCAGTTAGGGAGAGAACTTGAATCAGGAACTGAAGCCATAGATGTGGAGGGATGGATGCTGCTTGCTGGATTGCTCCATCTGGCCCGTTCCGCTGCTGCCTTTCTTATTCAGTGCAGACACACCCAGCCGTGGATATCACCTCTGACACTGGGCTGCGCCCTCCTACATCATTTAGTTATTTGATGGGGTCATGTCTTCAATTGATTTTCCTTCTTCCCAGGTGTGTCACATGGGCATAACTATGACACCATTGTATCTCTCGTCGGAGCTATTGAATGAGTGAGTGATGGTCAAACTGCTCTTATGACCAAAGTCATCTCTGTAAGAGTTACTGACTATAATCAATATTTACCTCTTAGATTGCTTCATATGTGTTCTGGCCAGTGAAGTTTAAAATTGTTTCTCGTCTAATTCTGTATCTCTGTTCCATCCCATTTCTTGCTTTTCCATCTCCTAGTACTCCAAGGAAGGAAAATCAGCTTTAAATGCTGATGAGCAGAATAGACTGCAGTCATTTCACCTAAGTAACATAATACATCAACGATACTTAATACCACAGATTAGTCAGTACATTAGTTTGCCTAATGGTGATATTAATTTTAAATTATTTTAATATGTTTTTTAAACCTGCCTTGTTTTAAAATCGAGATATAAGAAATGTATAGTGAATTAATTATGAAAATGATTGATAAGTTCTTCCTATTGATATCATTTAAGATATTCCATTTCTGGAAAACAAGAATAGAAGTTCCTAATTTATCTGTGTGAGTTTCTTACCTTGGTTGTCATTTTGTGAGCCTCCTGCCACTGATTTGTGCTTTTAAATGGTGTTGCTGTCCTGTCCTTTTAAGCTAGTGATTATTTCAAGTTGCCTACATGGTGCGTGGCTTATTGTTCAGATAATTTTTCTATATTCTTCATTTTAAAAGGTAATTTTCTAAGCTGAGGTGTTAGCTTTTGGTCTTTTACCAAATCAATTATTGAAGATGGTTCTTTCACTGCGTATGACTTATAAATACTTCATTTTCACCATTGCCTGGAATGAAGCTTGTCATGATATCTGGGCCCAAAATTAGACCATTAGACTCTGAGAAAATAGACCGGAGAAATCTCCATCAAACTTCTTAGACTCTCTAATTTGGGGTTGACCATGGCCAGATCACTATGGACTTCACTTGTTATCAGGATAATGTAGAGGAATACATTAGTGAGAAACAGGTTTGAAAGCTTATATTGTAAACAAACAGAAAACCCCAGTTGAAAACTAAGCAGTGTGGCAAATACCAAAAGTCATTTTTAAAAATCAATTACTTTTTCATTAACATAAAAAAGACAACTAATTTGAATAAGAAAGGGTTTTGGCTCAGAGTTCAAGGGTGTTGTCCTCAAGACAAGAAGTCATGGGATCAGGACTATGCAGCAGCCGGTCATTTCGTGTCCACAGTCAGGAATCAGAGATTCCTGGGTGCTGCTACTCAGCTTCCCCTCTCATTCATTACAGGCCCCAGCCTAGGGCATGTTACCACCCGCCATCAGTGTGGGTCTTCCTACCTCAATTAATTTAATATAAAATCTCCCTCATAGACATACTCAAGGCTTGTCTTCTAGGTGACTCTAGATGCCATCAAATAGACAATGTTAACTGTCACAAGTAATTATATTTTGGGAATTTTGGAAAAAAGAAACCAACACAGATCAATTGCCTGGGAATTTGTGAAGAAATAGTTGAGAAGAAGCTCCAGAAGATGGGATTATTTTGACATTTTTTTCAAGAGCTGCATGTACATGAGGGTCTCCCACATCATAGACTTTTGTTTGTTTATTTTTACTAAGACTTGCTTATTTTTCTTTTTATCTATCTCAGTGTTTTGGCTCCAAGTATATCATGTACATGCCTGGTGCATATGGAAGCCAAAAGAGGGCATTGGATCCTCTGGAACTGGGGTTACTGAAGGTTATGTGCCATCATGTGGATATTAGAAGCTAATCCTTGGCTCTCTGCATGACACCCAGATGCTCTGAGCCCCTGAGCCACCCACCTCTAGTCCTAGACTTTTCTGTTTTCAAACTGTCTCAAAAATCAAGTTTAATAGGAAAAAAAATGAGTTAGAGATTTCTTTTTTCTTTTCTTTTTTACATATCAGAAGGGGCGGGGATAAATGAACAAATCACCAGAAAAGACCTCAACCACCAGCAGGATGTGAAGTGTGTTCTCTCCCACACTTTCTAGTCAGCATTTCCCCCCTGGCAAGAATATATCCAATGTTATTAGAAAACTATGTTGTGATGACTAAGGCGATTTGCGCACATTATTTGTTTGAAGATACATGGTGACAGATACCATCTTTCTCCTCTGCCCTCTCCATGAAAAGGGGAAATAATTTTAAAAAGTTGGGAGGACAGTTAGCTTTTCAGTTTCAAATAATTTCACACTTTTGGAAGTGTTTGACACTTCTCTCTCTCTCTCTCTCTCTCTCTCTCTCTCTCTCTCTCTCTCTGTGTGTGTGTGTGTGTGTGTGTGTGTGTGTGTGTGTTTTCATTGAGATTGGTTGGATGGAAAAAAGTTTAATCACAATTGATTTATTATTCTTTCCTTGTATTGTTTTACTGAAACTTGTCAAAAATTTTTTTTTTTTTTTTTGGTTTTTTTTTTTTCGAGACAGGGTTTCTCTGTGTAGCCTTGGCCATCCTGGACTCACTTTGTAGACCAGGCTGGCCTCGAACTCACAGCGATCCGCCTGCCTCTGCCTCCCGAGTGCTGGGATTAAAGGCGTGCGCCACCACGCCCGGCTGAAACTTGTCAAAATTAAAACAAGAATACTCTGGTTTCATGACCACATTGTAATTATGAGTGCCAATATGTCAACCGATTGACACCATGATCTGATTTACAGCGCTTACTCAGTGTTTGTCCCACATCCCACAGATGCCTTTGGACCCATCTCCAGTTCAGCAGCTATTAGTGGACATAGCTGCTGGGTTCCTTTCACTTCGTGTGATTTGCTGTAACATTTATTTTCATGCATATCATTTCAAACGCTTCTGTTGAGACCCGATTGGTTATCAGACCCGATCCATTATCATAGACACGGCCTTTAGCTTTGCCTTTGCCTGGTGGTTTCTGGTAATCACATTTCTCTTCTGACAAAATCCTGAACTTGTTACTGTTTGCTTCTAGCTCCTCCTAACAGGAGCTCATTTTGACTTACCCTCTAAATTTGCTCTCTGAGTTAAATGGTGTCTTCCATGTTCTTCTTCCTGTGAGTAAGGAGAGCTTTAATGAAAGATTCCTTAGCCATTGTAAAAGCCACTTTCCTTTTACAGTCTAGTAAAAATGGTTATAAGTGATGGTTACTGAGGATCATTCCTCAAACCAACTTCTAAGACACGCTCAGACATTACTTAGTCTAGAATCTGCAATCCTCTCACACAGAGAAGTTACTGACCACCCAGCATATGTCCTTATAGCCAGAAAAGAGAGGTGTTGCCCTCCATATGCTCAGTCAATATAGCAAAAAAGACTTGGAATTCCTGTAAGTTCTTCAAGTGTTTAACATCCACTGCCAAGTTTGCATTTTTTATTATGTATATATATATATATATATATATATATATATATATATATATATATATATATTTGGTGAGTAGTGGGATTGGGAGGCAGTGGGAGACTAGAGAGAGGTCTTTGTCTAGCCACAATAACAAATTGAAGCATTTTGGAAAAAAAAACCCAAACAAACAAACAAACAAAAACCATACCACAGAGTTTCTAGCATTCAATTTTGAAACTACAGCCAGAAGGCAAACAGTTATAGTACAACTGGATTTGTAGGTTCTAGAATAGTCCAGCTGATCAGAGTTACTCTTCACAGAATCCCAGATGAGTCACTTATACTGGGCACTACTACTGTGAGTCACAAAGGCGAGGGCACAGGTTCCCCTAAGGCCGACAGTCCGTGCTTTCGTTTCTCTGCATACTGCACCGGGGTGACTGTCATTACCTCCTACTGATGATATGTGACTGGCAGCCTCCCCCTGTCTGAAACACACTTTGATCACCATGGCCTTAAGAAACAGCATGTTCCCCATGCTGATCCCCTCATGACACCTGGCAGTATTTTGTCCTTCCAGTCCTGAATGGAATGGAAGCAACATTTCCACCATCTGTGACAACAGGCTGGGAGTCCACTGTAGTCATTTCCACAAGCTGATGTCACAGACTAATAAATACAAATGTTGCTTCATCTCACTGGTTCTAATTTAAAATGGCACTGGTGTTGACACAATAAATTCAACAGTGTGGTGGTTTTTACTAGTACTTTACTGAGGGTGGCGTAAGTCGCTGGGTTTTGTGTTGGCATACAGCAAGCTGTAGCTTTGAGAAGGGAGACAGATATAAAAACACATTTCCATCCCTTCAAATGGCAATGCTTCAACTGTGGACTTTCTGTGTCATGTTAAACAGCTGGAGGGCTGAGGACAATAACACAGAGCTGTGTCCATGGCTTCCTGCTGGGACTAGTGGTGTATTTTCTCTGAAGGTCCTTTAGGAGAGAATTCGCACTTTTTCTTACTTTGATGGAACAAAGAAACATATGAGTCTGAGAACTGCATGGATTAGCTGTGTCATTAAGACAGAATCATCCATAGGTGTTGGGGAAATATCTCACTATAATTCAGCCAAAATCTTCATGGGTTTAGAGTGGAAGGTGAGTTTCCTCTTAATTCTTAGTGTTATAAATGACAGCGTGCTTCGCATTAGTAGCAGTGTAGGTAGTAAAATATCCAGAGAGATGTACTGCGGAAAGACGAAGCACATTAAGATCAAGTTCATTTAAACAAAGTGCCTTTTAATTAGATCCCTCAAGTTTGCCTTTCATAGGAGCTCTGTGGTCCAAGAGCCAGGCACATTTTACATTTCGAAGAACAGAAATATTTAGAAACTCAAACCTTTTGAGAAATCAAAAGCTATTTGGAAATAATTTCTTACAGTCACACTGTATGGAATGAGAATTACAGTTCTTTGGTATCTGTTTAAAACACTACTTTTGAAAATTGTTCATTCAATGAGCCAGATTCGAGTCCATTTAACTGTAATATGTACTGTTTATAAAATGGTTAATGGATGGCAATTTTATTTTAAGGAGAGTATTGACATTCCTGAAAACATTAAAAATAAAAATAAAAAAGTAAAACATGTAGGTGATTGGCAGTACAGCAACCTACGTAGTTTTCTATAAATATAAAAGTAGTTCACACACACAAATTCTCATTTATAAGTAAGTTCACACAAAAATACCAGTACGATGCAAAAATTTAATTGAGCACAGTAAATATTTTGTCTACAACCCTTCTTGGCCACCTGCAGATTATAAATGCTTTCTTGTTACAATTTTTTTTTTTTTTTGGTTTTTCAAGACAGGGATTCTTTGTGTAGCAATCATTAGTTTTAAAGATACATTTATATTTTTAAACGTTTTTGTCAAAACACTGCTATCATAGTGAAATAGAGCCACTCAAGTCACCTGGTCATTCCACATCACTACAGGTTTTTCTTCTCCAAGAACAAATTTGTGAAGAGTACATTTATTTTGGAAACTTTGATATGTATATTTTCCCTGGACATTAGAGGGAATTGGGTATCTGTACATTTCCCCCAGAATAAAGCTTTGTAAACAGGGGTTTTTCAAAAACTGGGGGGAGGACTGGAGAGATGGCTCAGCAGTTAAGAGCACTTACTGCTCTTCCAGAGGTCATGAGTTCAATTCCCAGCAATAATATGGTGGCTCACAACCATCTATAATGTGACCTGATGCCCTCCTCTGGCCTGCAGATGTACATGCAGGCAGGGCACTGTATACATAATAAATAAATAAATAAATCTTTAAAAAAAACTGGGGTGAGAAGCCATAACTACTAAAAGAGAGAAAGGGGCTGAGACCATCATCTTACTGCCTTACACTCAGTCAGCACTGATTAACAGAATATTCAATTTCATTTAACCTTTTTTTTAAATTTTATTTTATTAATTTATTCTTATTACATCTCAATGGTTATCCCATCCCTTGTATCCTCCCATTCCTCCCTCCCTCCCATTTTCCCTTTACTCCCCTCCCCTATGTCTGTGACTGAGGGGGATTACCTCCCCCTGTATATGCTCATAGGGTATCAAGTCTCTTCTTGGTAGCCTGCTGTCCTTCCTCTGAGTGCCACCAGGTCTCCCCATCCAGGGGACGTGGTCAAATATGAGGCACCAGAGTACGTGTGAAAGTCATACTTCATTTAACCTTTAACGCACTGGACACACTTTCCAAACACCATGGCTTTATCACAATGTGTTTGGGCAGTAGCTGAGAGATGTTTATAGTTGCGAGTCTCACAGTTGTCAATTTTGAGCCTGGGATTATGTGACTCTGTAACTGATGCTGGGACTGAAATCTGCTGAAGCTGTGTGCCGCTTACATCGTCAAACTTCCCATGTAGCCTGTATATCAAATACGCTCTGCAGGATGTCCTTTGTCACGAGGAAATCACGCACCAAAGTCGGAAGTGTCTTGCACTATGTTAATGCAAACAAACACTATGTTCAAATGCTTGTCAGTGTGTATGAAGACATGTCAAGTAAAATAAAACAGAGGAGCCGACTGGTGTGTGTTTTGTTTGGCTGGAGACTCCTGCACTGCGGCCCAGGCATGCTATCATCACAAAAGCAGAGAAACGGAGAGTGACAGAGACTCTGTGGAGCTCAAGCTCTGAGTCCTGCATGTCAGTCTGTGTGCATGGGGGAGTTTAAATGATGTGACTCCCCCATCCCCGTGCTCCTAATTATAATTCTTCTCCATAAGGTCAAGGAAGTTACTAATGATTCAACTGTGAGCAGTAGGTATACAGTGTGACCACGTGCCCAGTTTTTTCTTTTTTAAGAGGAAGCTGAACCGTCTTTCATCAGCATGGCCTTTAGTCACTCAGTGGCTTGTATCCCTCTCCTATCTTCAGCCAAACCTTAACTCAGGGAAGTTGTCACATGACACAGCAGGGATTTGGGTGCAGGTTGAGCCAGTGATGGCGGGTCCTTTGGTCCTTCTGTTTTTCACTGGTCAACGAGAGCAGAATGGAGTCAGCATCAGATGAAATTTTATATAATTATCTCTGTAAGATCAGGAGAGAATCCCCCTTGCACAGTTTGCAGTTTACTTTAAAAATGGACATTTAGCTTAGAAAATATTTATGAAAATAGGCATTGTGGACATATACCATTTTAGCCGATCTTCAGTTTTGTATCCTTGGTCCCTGTAGGCTCGGGCTGAGTGGACTGCAGCTTTCTAAGCCAGGTATCACAGATGTGAAAACTGAGGGTGTCTAAGTCACCCACCTACGCCCCCAGGGCAGAGCACACACACATATCTTCTGCATGCTCTACCTCATCTTCAGATTCTTAAACGCTGAAGCTAATGTATGCTATGCAGATGCTCACAGCATCATACTGTTTAAGGGATAAACACAAGAAAGCTGTCTGTGCAGAATTGGTATGGACTCTAATTGTGTTTTTGAGCATGTCTCATTCACCACCCGTGGGCATGACAGCTGATCCACTGCCCACAGGCATGAGCAGGGCTGCCCCCCTCCCTTACCTACCCAAACGTGGATGCTCAGGAATCTTGAGCCATGCCTCTTGGTTCCCTTCACGTTTCACCCGTGTTTACTGGGTGGCCTAACTAAGAGCATTCAGTAGAGTCTGTCAAATAGAAAATCTGGTGCAGAGGCGGCGGGAGGTCCGTTGTGCACTAAGACCTACATTTTTGCAAAGAAAAATGAAATAAGAAAGGGTGTAAGACCTGGATAGACCTCGTATTATTTCCCTGCAGGACTTTTCAATATGCCACTGCCTGTAAAAAAAAAAAAAAAAAAAAAAAAAAAGCACAAAGTAAATGCCAAACATGGGAAATAATGGGGTTTGTATAGATCTCTTAAATGTAGGAAGAAGCAGAGCTGTCCCATAGTATATTTCCTTACATATATTTTCCCAGATTACATCTTATACCGCAGTCCATGTTCTGTCTTCTCAAAGTCCAGGAAAGATTTACCATGAAAGAAAACAGACATTGGTAGTTCTGTGGAAAGTGAGGTTGCAGATCATCAATGCTGTTCTTTATTCTGTCTCTGTCTCTGTCCCTGTCCCTGTCCCTGTCTCTGTCTCTGTCTCTGTCTCTGTCTCTCTGTCTCTGTCTCTGTCTCTCTGTCTCTGTCTCTGTCTCTCTGTCTCTGTCTCTGTCCCTGTCTCTGTCTCTGTCTCTGTCTCTGTCTCTGTCTCTCTGTCTCTGTCTCTCTGTCTCTGTCTCTGTCTCTCTCTCTCTCTCTCCTTTCCCCTCTCTCTCACACACGTAGACACACACACATACACACACACCTATCTGCCTGACTATACTCTCATGCTGTTTTTAGAACCATGCTGCCATGTGTGCTGAGCAGTGTAACTAGATCATAAGGTTTAATATCATCTTCAGTGTTTGCATAATCAACCTTAACAGCAAATAAAGCAAAACATTTTAGCTCATTAAACATTTATTCTACCTCTTTCCTGTGAGAAACAAGGGTCTTCACACAAGAACCCTGAGACTTGGAGTGACAAATGTGATAACTGTTCTTTACAACTGTTCAAGGAAGGGCATCACCCTAGAATGGCAAGTAGATGCACGGGTTGAGCCCAAAGGACAGTGTATAAACCCATGTAGTGTGGCGCTTTTCCCTTCACAATAGCCAGGAAGGAACAGACTCATGAACCATCAAAGTCTTATCTTTCCCTCTTTTCCATGAATTTGTCTTTTTCTCAACAAAATCACCCATGAGTTAGTTCCTACATTTTATATCCTATTTAAAAAATACTTATAATATTCATGACCTTGTACACATGCTTGATTGTTAGTAAATTTCTTCCTCTTTGGATATGTTTTGGGGATATTTTGCAGAGTTTGGGTGTGAAAGTAGGAGTTGTCAGGGTCAGTTGTTTTCTGTTTATCTGTGCCTGGACATAAGCTAACTTAAGGCACCTTGATTTTACTTCCCCTGTTGCTTCCTCTTATTTTTTACTCAACAAGATATTTTGAAGTGAATTGAATTAAGTACGTTTTGTCATGAAGGTATATTTTGGTAAATGTATTATTACATAAAAATCTCACTATATAAATTAGATGTACAAGACAAGAAATAATAAGTTTTGTTTTATTTTTAATGACCCATATTTTAACATTTTACTCTTTAAGGTTTATTTATCTTTATTTTGCATGTATCAGTGTTTTACCTGCATGTGTATGTGTGCACAATTTGCATACAGTCTCTGCTAAGGTCAGAAGTAGGAGTCAGATGCCCTGGTCCTGGACTGAAAGATGGTTGTGAGCCACCATGTGGGTGCTGAGAACTGAATCCAGGTGCTCTGGAAGAGAAGCATATACATTTAAATGTGAGCCATCATTCCAGTCCCTAATGTTGTCACATTTTAAATAAAATATTTTTCATATTCTTGAAGACCAAATACTAAGAAAAATTTAACAACTTACAAAGCATCCAGGGAGAAGTCTTATATCTATTTAAATATGTAAATAGGCATGGGATCATGTTAAAATAATATTTGTAAAAAATTAAACAATTTGAAGTGATGAATTCAAGAAAAATTAGCATTTTTGCAAAGGTAATTGAGTGACTTCATGTTAGCACTTGAAATGAAATTCTGTCATGCTTAACTTTTATCTTTGAGAGACGGTCATTTAAAATATGTATTATATAATATATTATAAAGATATAATATATATAAATATTACTAAATTCCTCTAAAGTGAGTGATGGTGGCTTAATTTATTGAAAAGGCTCTCTGAGAATGACTGAACCACTTCCAAAATGTCACCATGCATGTTTGGTAGAAAACCATGCTGTGTGTAGATTTGTAAACTAGCCACAGTCCTAATTAAACTGCAATGCTTGAACTTTAATTGTGTGGTTTGATTGATTTAATAAAGTTAACATCTGTTGCCTTCCCCAGACTTAGCTATAAGATCCAACATATCAAGGTCTTATTACCCAGCTTATGCCGGGTTATGAGAACCAAGTACCATAAGAAATGTCAATGCAGGGAGCTTATGCTGCAAGCGTACCAAAATACCCAAGTGTCTACGTGTTTTCCTCCTGCCTTAAAAGAAATGGGCAAACTGTGCTTCAGTAAAGACCTCAGGCACATGTTCAGCTGAGCAGTGAAACTTCAGGCGAATTCCCAATCACCTAGTGCTCTGGGAGGCATTTTCTGCTCCGCTCGCTTTGACTCCTCTTGGTGTGAGATAAGCTGGGATCAGCTATAGCTAGAATAACACTTACAGTTGGCGCATTTTAATTTTGCTCCCTAGCCATCTTCAGTATAAATAAAACCATACTTAAGTTTTGAAGTGTTGTGATTCTGAATTTGGGGAAAGCACACAGATCAGTTTTATGTTGAATGTTGCCTCCTTATGAAATCAGGACGGAGTAAGAAAATGTTAGCTGCCCCTGTTGCAATGAGTAAATACACAGTTTTAATATTTTAAGGTCTATTTTTCTGCTTCTATAGCTCCAGATGGATTTTTTGGCGTCTGCCCTTCTTTTCTTTCTTTATGATCCACATCAACCAAAACTCTCTTCCTAGGGTTCTTAGTGGTTAAGAGCACTGGCTACTCTTCCAGAGAACCCTGGCTCAACAACCAGCTCCTATACGGCAACTCACAACTATTTGTAAGTCCAGTACCAAGGGCCATGATGCCTTCACACAGACATACATGCAGACAAAACACCACTGCACATTTAAAAAAGGATGAGGTCCTCTGACTGTACCAGAGCATCGCCTTGCACTGATCCTGCCCAGGTCTTCTTGATCTCCAGACCCAGGAGGCTCCAGAGAAAGCCTTGTGGGGAAGCACTCATTCTTGATAAGTGTTCTTAAAATTACATCTTCAAGGTAGACAGACATGGTTAGGTACTCCTCCCTGGCTGCTTCTAACTCTTAGGGCTGTCAGTTAAACTGGGGTGCTACAAGGTGACCTTGGCCTTCCTGGGGAGAAATTTGTGAGGCATGGGATTCTCATTCAGGGAGAGTAGACTTTAACAAAAAGGCCTTTTAGATGTGACCGAGGCCCAGCTTTAATGGCTCTTCATGTTAAAAAACTATGTGTGGCTGTTTGAATGAGAATGGCACTGTTTGAAAAGATTAGGAGGATTAGGCTTTGAGGTTTCAAAAGACTGTGCCAAACCTAGTCTCTCTCTCTCTCTCTCTCTCCCTCTCTCTCTCCCTCCCTCTTTCACCCCTCTATTCCTCCAGTCTCTCTCCTCTCTCTCTCTCTCTGTCTCTCTCTCTCCTCCCTCTTTCACCCCTCTATCTCTCCAGTCTCTCTCTCTGTCTCTCTCTCCTCTCTCTCTCCCTCTCTCCCCCTCTCTCTCTCTCCCTCTCTCTCTCCCCCTCTCTCTCCCTCCCTCCCTCTTTCACCCCTCTATCTCTCTAGTCTTTCTCTCTCCATCTCCTCCTACCCCTCCTCTTCCCAACTCCTCCTCTTTCCCTTTCTGCTCATGGAATCAGAATGTAGCCCTCATCTGCTGCTCCAACACCTCCTGCATGTAGCCTTGTTCTCTGTCATGATGATAATGGACCTAACGTCTGAATCTGAAAGCAATCCCCCACTTGAATGCTTTCTTTCATAAGAGTTGCCTTGATAATGGTGTCTCTCAACAGTACTAGAACAGTGCCTAAGGTATAAGTTGGTACCAGAGACTCGGGATTGCTCTGACAGGCCTGCTGCTTGTTGGTAGAATGTCAACTTTGATAGTTAGGATTGGGAAATCAGTTGAATGCTTTAAGTGGGGCTTAATAGACCTTACTAGTAGGACCATGGAAGACAGTGGTGCTGAGAGCAATGTAGCTTTTGACAGTCAGTACAAGTGACCTAGAAATCATTCTTCTGATATTTTGCCATAGAATGTAGCTGCTTTCTGCCTTTATCGTAACAATTTTTTTTGAGAGTTTAGGATTAATGGTGTTGGCAGAAACGATTTCAGGACAGCCTAGTACTGACTACACTATGTGGTTATTGATGGTCATTTTTATGCAGATCTACAATGAAAAGAAGCAAGTGAGCAAGTAAGGCAAGGAGAAATACAAAATATACAGAGAAAAGGAGCACCAAGGAGTGTAGCAATGCTAAGTTCTGTGCTCAAGGAGCTTAAAAGGTTTGAAGAAAAGCCTGATGCTAAATTAAATAAAGGAAGTAGTGATCTCAGGGTAAGATTCCACCAAGTTAAGCTTCCTATTTGTGAAAAAGGAATTAAAGAACTGTTTAAGCAGTGAAAGAAACCATCAACAACAGAAAGCTGATGCAAATGTAATGAACTGGGGGGGGCAGGCGCAAATTCCAGTCCCAGCAAGCAGCAGAACTTGAAAGGTTCAATGGTTCTGGCTTTAGAGTTGAGGGATATATAAAAAGGGTTGTGGAATCTCCCCCCCACAGCTAAGGGAAGCTGCTGAGGCCAGGTGTACAGCATGGGTATCTAGAAAGGAGGCCTAGAGAGACCATTGCATGAAGCCGTGAAAGTGCAGGTTGGATTGCCTTGGAGATCGCACAATGTTGGAGGTGACAGAGTCTTGGAATACCTGCCAAGGAAAACTCCAGACTGGGCATGTAACAGGCCAAGAGAGAGAAATGTTGCAGTCAACAAAACTGAAAGGAGTTTGACATCTGAAGATGACCTTGATGTCAGACATGGAGATACCGAGGTTGGAGTCTGCCCTGCTGGTTTTCAGTCTTGCTTTGGTCCAGTGTTTCCTCACTATGCTTCCCTTCCTCCCTTTTGCAAAGGTTCTTTATATTCTGTGCATTGGTATGTTAGACGCATGTGATTTGCTGTTTGATTTTTGGCTTTGATTTTACAGGAGATTATAGTTAAGAGACTACATTGAGTCTCAGAAGAGACTTTGAACTTTGTCCTTCAAACAGTCCCGATACTGTTATAAGCTATGGCAACTTTTGAAGTTGGACTGAATGCATTTTTGCATTATGATATAGCTACAATCCTTTCTGACCCAGGGAGTAGAATGTGGCTTTAATGGGACAGTGACTAACATACCATGGATCTAAAATAATTTTCCAGAAAGCTCAGGATGGAAAAAGTAAGCCTGACATTCAAATATGAAACAGGAATTGGGGTCAGGTTTGGAGGCTCTTTTGTATGTATAATCACCACTCCCTTCTTTTATTTCTACATTTAAGAAAACCAATTGTTTAAAATCCAAGATGCAAAATGCATCCAGCGCCTAACACAATGTATTATTAAACTCCAAATTTTCTTAGTGCCTTCTTTAATAAATGCAAAAGCGTGTTTTAATGCAGTTAACCCCCTACATAGTAAACCTACCACTAAACGGTAGGCCTTACAGATCGACTTTGGAGAGATAACAGTAACAACTTTTCTTGATATATCATGTCACAGTTAGGATTTTCCCTGAGGTGATTAACCTGATGGCCAATTAGCAGTTATCAGTAATGTAAGCTCACCTGCTTATTTGGCCATTTTAGGTATATAATAATGCTAACATGAATGGAGATGACTTAATATTTAGAATCACTGTGAGTCATTTTTCTATGAAGTGTATCAAGTTCACAAAATAAAATGAAAAGTAAGCTAATTCTTAGAATATTCATTGCTGTTATGCTTTTAATACCAGTTTGACAGACATCAGACCCTTTGTTGTCACTCTGTGACCAGAGAATCCCAGCAGGACAGTTTTATTCAAGCCTCTGTCCTGCTGGACATATCTTCAGGACCACCCAGAGTGGCAGAGTTGCCCTTAGGCACTCCCCTCTGTTCATAGGGCAAGAGTTACTCCAGGGGATGCAGAACAGTTTTAAAAACACATCAGTTTTTACTTTTCATTGTTTTAACTTAGTTATCAATCATCTAAAGTTAAAAGAACCACATATACACAGGAAATTATTGTGTCCACTCATATATACAGAGTTGGACATCTGTAAGCTTTGGGTTTCACATCTGTGGGTTCAACCAATCTCTCTGTGAGTGTAATTTAAAGGCAAAAACCTCATTCCACATTGCTCAAGTTCATACATTTCCCTCGATAATAATCAATAGTTATGACTTACATCCACAGGATTTTCCTTGGACATTCTACCATTCTACATGGTGACATGGAGTTAGACTAAGGGTAAAAGGGGAGAAGGGGTAGTTCTCTGTAAGCTCCCTGCTTTAAGGTTGAGATGAGCTAAGTGTGAAGTGGGAGGGGTGAAGGGTCTGTGTAAGATCCATATATTAATCTAGAAATTGCCTAAGTGTGAAGAGCAGGAGTGCAGGTTCAGGGAAAGTGCCAGGTTGCAGTGCAGAGAGGAGTTAAGTAGGACGGGGAGGGGTGAGAGTTCTGGCCCAGCTTCGTTACTGTGGATACAGCTATGGATCTTGGTATCTACTGGGTCCTGGAGCTCATTCAGAGGGATGATGGCACTGTCACACTACACATTTTTCCTTGTGAAGCATAATCTGTCATCATCCATCTTACCATATAAATGGCTCCATCAGAATATTGGTCTGACTGACAACCTGGCAATAGACATAGACTTTGGTATGTTTACATAATTGTATGTTTCCCAGGCAAGCACTGATCAATGCTATATTGGCTTTGCTTCCTGGACTTACCTTTTAGATGGACAAGCTGAAATTGTGATAGCATAATGATCTCCATTAAAATTAAAATTCCTAAACAATATTGAGCGTCAAAAAGGATTCCTACAACTTACATGCAGAAAAATGGTTTTCTAGTTTTTGTTTATGTATGTGGGTGTTTTGATTGCACGTATGTCTGAGTACCACTTGTGTGTCTGGAGTTAGCAGAGGCCAGGAGAGGATGTTGGATCCCTTAAATCTGTATGTATAGATGGCTGTGAGCTGCCGTGTGTGCCCTGGGAATTGAACTCAGGTACTCTGGAAGAGCAGCCAGTGCTCTTAACTGCAGAGTCATCTCTCCAACCCCACAACTTTATAATTGTAATATCTGAGTTCTTAGTGAATCATTCCAAACAAAAGCATCATCTCTCCTATCTATGCTTCTGTGGAAGCAACTGCCTTCGTCACATAAAGGGAAAACTGATGACACACGACTGTCTTTGCTCAGGGCTTCCTTACAGTGTGTGTGTGTCCATCAGCAAATGCCTTCAGAATGATTCTTTTATGCAATACAGCCACAGCTCCCCTCCACCTCCCATTTCTTCACATGCCATTTGCTATGGCTCCTTAAACCCATGTTTACTCAGTTGGGTCCTAATAACTTGGAGGCTTTCGAAGGAACCATTATAATCTACTCTTTCACATCAGCTGTTGTAGTTCATAGTTTCACAACAGTTATTGTACTATAGGGTGAGCGGAAAGGGCTAAAGAGAGATTACATTTGAGTGTATCTGTGAACAGGTGTGTTATGTATACCTGTGTCCTCATGCCTGCTGGAAAGATAGTTGCTGTGGCTTGGTAATGAAATGTCCCCCACAGCATCATGCATTTGAACACATGGTCTCCAGTTGGTGGCGCTGTTTGGGAAGGTTATGGGACCTTTAGGAGGGGCGTCCTTGCTGCGGGAAGTAGGTCAATGGAGCAGGCTCTGCCAGGCTCCACTTTCTGTTTTCTGTCCTTAATTCCTCTGAATGGTTGAAATGCGATTCCTTTGCTTCCTGGTTACCAGGCTAGCCTCAAACTCCAGCTGCTGCATCATCCCCGTCCACTGGACTGTACACTCTTGGAACTGTAAGCCAAAATAACCTGTTATTCCCTAAGTGTCATTTTATGAGGATTTTTATCAGAACAGGAGAGAAACAACTACTATAACAATGTTTCACAGACTTATAGGGAAGGAGTATGGATGGGTTAAGTTACAAGCAATCACAAGAAGTAAGGAATAAAGAAGAACATCACATTCAAAGGTGATTTTCAAACTATGAGCAAAATGCATTTCACTAAGTTTTCAATGAATCAATAAAAACAGAGGGGAAACACAGCAAGTACTCTGTTATGCACGTGTACTATATGTATGTGTGCCCACATGCACATGCATATGCGTGTGATCTGTGTAAGTGTGCACGGTGTGTGATGTGAATGGTAGTGTGATAGTGAACAGTGATTATCAGCTTGACGGGATCTACAGTTTGCACAGACAGCCTCTGGGAATGCAGGTGAGGGCCTACTAGATTTCAATCAATGTGTTTTTATCATAGTCATTTCTATCCCAACTCCTCCCTGACAAACCCTGCTTCCTACCTGACGACTTTGTGTCTCCTCCTCCTCCTTCTCCTCTTCCTCTTCCTCTTCTTCCTTAAACCCATAGAGAGAAATTTATAGCACCCATATATTCTTGGATGTGTGGCTTTCCGCTGGAGTCAATCTACCAGGGGCTACACTCTTAAAGAAAACTGACTCCCCCTTTTCTACAAACTATCATTTGCCAATAGATCCTTGGCTGAGAAGCACTGACACTTTGTGCTCAGCTCCCCTCTCTACGCTGGGATTTTTGTCTGGTGTAGGCTTGCATGGGTCTTGTGAATGGTGTCACAATCTCTATGAAGTCATATGTACAGCTACCCTGCTGTGTCTGGAAGACTATATTTTAAATCCAACCTGAAAGCAGTTATTCCTACAGTGTTTCTGCCACTATGATGTCAGTGGGGCGTATCTTATCAGGCCTATTGTAGTTCTCCGAACTTACAGCTGGGTCAGTCAGATGTATGAATCTTTTTCTCCTCCACTAGTATGTATAGAACCTTCTAGTACTGTGAAAGCTAGCTATTAAGGATGAAGATTCCAGTTGCGGTCAGCTTGATTTCTCTATTTTAAGACTTAGGCTTGTGGTACCTTCAGCAATAGGATCTTATTGTCAAGATCTGGAGAGGAGCCAAGGACATTGGCCTGTAATGTTTGTGGTTCTATGGGACCTGACTGGTCAACAGCTCCAGACAAAGTAAATGTTTGAGTAACAAATGCATCTAATTTGACTGCAACCGTGCCCAGTGTGTGTGTGCATTAGCACAATCCATTGTATTCAGTACGTTTTCTCAAACAGTTATATTAACAATTTTAAATACTAACAAATTTTAAAGGGAGATAAATTATAGTGTCTCCAATATACTTTTTGCCACCAATATTCAGGTTTTTTCCTTTCTAAATGGCCCATCTTATTGCAACATCAGTCCTTATATAGAACACCATTCTGGGCAGAACTTCATTTTCTGCAGTGGGATAAACCAGGACCACATTTCCTGGAGCTAGGGCCCAGCCCAGCACAAACTCCTAAATTTACTAAAAACATTTGTAGATCTTTCTGGTAAGTTTTATTTTTTTTTTTTAACTGGATTGCACATCTCTCTGGTGTGAACTTCATAGGTGACAATGTCATAGCAGTACCAAGTTAGACAGGACTGCTAGCTATCTATTAATTTTTAAAAAATACTGCTTTAAAAAATCTGAGTTCTAATTAAGTAAGCTAATGATGGAGTTAGTAGGAAGTGTGACATAACTGACTGGCGTAAGTTTTTGAGCTCAGCTTTAAGTATCCTGTAAAGTAGTGCTTACACTTTTGTAAGGGTCTTTTGGTTTTGGTTCCTGGATTACTTTTTTTTTTTATGTTTATCTGTTTTTTCTTGTTTGTTTTTTTCCCCACGCCACATCTATGATTTAAAAGTGACCTACTTGTCACTGTTTAATAGACACACGGATAAGCTCGCACAGGCATGAACAAGCTACGTGCAGGGTACTCACTCTAAGTAATACGTGTTAGCAATGTTTTAAAGTTACTTTTATCTGTGTGTAGGTGTGTATGAGTGCGTATGTAACATGTGGAGGCAAGAGTAACGGGAGTCCCATTCTCTCTCTCTCTCTCTCTCTCTCTCTCTCTCTCTCTCTCTCTCTCTCTCTCTCTGCCATTCTCTTGGGATAGAGCCTCCCACTGACACTGGAGCCAGGCTGCTATGGCTATCCCTACAGTACTAGGACTTGAGGTGTAAATGTATTTGAAACAGACTAAGGTAGAAACGATCAATAATTCGATACTGAATTGTTAGTTTATTTTGTGGTTTAGAGCTTGTACTGCCTATTTGCCAAGCAGATTTACTTGCTACCTGGAGCAGAACGACCTGGAGAAATCCCTGAAACAATGGGTTGTTGTGTGTAACACCCTGCTGATGGCCACATACCCATCTGTGAAATCTCATTTGCTTGCCTACGCTATCACATGAGAACAGAAACTGTTCATCAAGGCCTTTCAGGAATTGTCCCGGCTTCAGTCCACTGATGACATCGCCTCTCCTTCACTTTCGTGTGTGCCTCATGTGTCTCAGAGTGCTTATTGCATAAAGGTTCCCACACCCACACACCCACACGTGTTTATTATACATGCTTTTGGGTTTGAACTATAGTCTTCATGATTGCACTACAAGTGTGCGTACCCTCTGAGCCATCTTTCTAACCCTGTATCACTAATTTTAACCTTTTAAGTTCAGGTCAAAATTATTGATCCACGTTGCTATTTTCCTTGGTGTTCTGATCCTGCTGTGCCAGGCCATCCTCTCCTTGTCTTCACGGCTAATGAAGCATAAAGTCTGCACTGGGTTTCATTGCTTTCTTCCTTCTTCTGTGCAATTGAAAATTTAGATCGCCTTGTCCTAAATACAGCGAGGACCCTTGCTGACCCTCAGGTACTTTGACAGGTTTGGTTGCTTCCCCAGAGTTTTCTTATTGGTTTGTTACCAAGAAGATCCAATGTTATTTATTAAAAGTTGGTTGTAATCAAGGCTGCGATAAATTACAGTTTCACAAATTAATAACAGTCTCATCTTTTATTAACAATCATTAGCATTCTCAAATAATTTTTAAACTACAACATAACTGAATCATGATAGCAGTAACTACTAAATTCTTCCTCATGAAAAGGCACAACTTAAGAAGTATATCAAGTGATATTTGACCTTCGTTGCTTTATGTTTCTTATGTACAATTGCAGCCCAAGTATTTCTTTCTAACAATTTGTGTTATATAAATTCAGATGCTGTAGGTAAAAATAAATTAAAATAATTAATATAATATGTTTTATCCTATTACAATAGAAAGGGAAACTATTGGTTTTCATAATAAAAACATAGAACTTACTATATGCAAATAATCAATATAATACAATATAACATTTATGCAGTCACTCAGAAAAATATTTATACTAGACAATATTAAAGCTGTTGGCAAATAGCAAAGAAAACAGAAAACAAAAAACAAAACCATGTCCTCACAAAATTCCACTGTATGGGAAAAAAACTGAAAGCAGTTAAGGGCAAATATGAAGTGTGGCAAGTCATGAGAGAATATGATTGAAGTTTTGTCCACAGGAGACAGGGCTGGAAGTAGTAAGATTTAAACATAATGTATCAGTCATTCTGTGTAGCTAAAATCTCACATGAAGGAAAGAGACAAAAGTTTCACTGGATGACTGCCCTCTGCATGGGCACCATAGGTTTCATGGGGGAGGAAACTGGGCGACACAGAGTCAGAGGAGGAAACTGGATCCACAGCAAAAAGAATGGCTGACTCTGACTATGGGAGAAGAGAAGAGAAGACGAGAACAACAGTAGAAATATGGAATGTCTTACATGACTGAACTTAAGTTGGTATCCATATAAAATTGTATTTTTTATAAACTATCTGGTGAACACTTAATAACATACATAGGAAATAAAAGTAAAAAGAAGGATCCAGGACAAAAGGAACCATCAGATCATGAAAGAAGAAACGAGAAGAATGAACAAAGGGACCTTCTAACAGGGGGAAAAAATAACTACTACAACGGTATAGTGGATCCTTCTGATTCTAATTCCTTAAAGGCATATAAGAAAATAAAAATATACACAAGACCTTCACAAGGACAAACCAGCCAAAATGACAGCATTGCTGGGGTCTGGGGCACGTGTTTGAGAAGTTCTAGCCCTACTCTGAGGAACTATCTGCAACTGACAGCTGCGGGGGCAGGGGACAGTTTTCTTAGGGATGTGACCCCTGCCAAGCTACCTATGCTCCAGGAGATGGGCTCATACACCCCTGGCAGTAGTAAGCACACTCAATGTGAGGCTCCCAGGTGGGCCTTTGCCTAGAACACTTGAGGTATTGTGTCCAATCCCCAGACAAGAAAAGGAAGGAGGGAAGGAAGGACAGAGGGACTTCAAAGAAAAGGACCTGTGGAAGACACTCCTGTCAGACAGGTCTCTGATAAAAACCACAATGATCTGCTTTCAGTGGCAAATCTTCTAGACATTTAAAGAATAAGAGGCAACCTTTCTCAAACTCAACCAAAATGGTGACAAAAGGTGGATGGTATAATTCCAAACTCACTTAATAAAGCCTGGGTTACTCTCATAAAAATGCCTAACTAAGGACTGAAAATAATTAAACATGTGCCCATTAGCATTCATGGCCTTCTCTACTACAGAAAGCTTACAAAATGACCACAAAGTATTTTTTTTTAAGTCTTAGAAGAAATAAATAAAACCACTAAAGTTGAGGAATGCTAAATATATTGCGGTTTCACTTGCTGCTAATAGTGAACTAGCTTGATAAGAAACTCAGGAATTTCTTTATAGCAGCAGTGTGAAGAGCTAAAGGCCGAGGCAGGTGGATCTCTACAAGTTCATGGCCAAACTGGTTTACAAAGTAAGTCCAGGACAGCCAAGGCTACACAGAGAAACCCTGTCTGGGAAAAAAAAAAAAAAGAGAGAGGGAGAGAGAGAGAGGAAGAGAGAAGAGGGAGAGAGAGAGAGAGAGAGAGAGAGAGAGAGAGAGAGAGAGAGAGAGAGAGAGAGAGAGAGAGAGAAAGGATAAATGTACTCAGAGAAAGATGATCTGTACCTAAAATCCTGAGACATGGCTGAACTCTGCAATAAGCAGAGAGACCACTTGTATACTGCTTGTGGGAGTGTGTATTGACATGAGAGAAAAAGCCCAGAGGTTAAAGTACAATGGACATCTGTAATTATCTGTACTGACGTGGGAAGGGAATATTGACTCTTAGAATAGCTTTTATAAAGAAACCTGTACTACTCAGAGTGGCCACCAAGTTCCCAGCAAAGACTTAGTACTGTTGGAAAAGAAGGAGGAAATGAAGGGGATTCTATCAGTCCCACTGAGTAATGAGAAAGTAGAGTTCCCTTTGGCCTCAGGAGACCAGTGTTAGCTTTTTGTATATGCTTCAGCTGAATCACATAGCCTGAAGTCTGTATACAAAGCCCTCCTCTGCCACTCACAGTGGCTATAAGCCCCTTCTGTTCCATTTTCTCCAGTTCTAAAACCTGGGAAGTCATTGTCTCCTTCCTGATCTTACAAAGACCACAGAAGGAGCTAGCCCACTGACCATCGCAGGCAATATGTACACTTGAGAAACCAGATATTACCAAGTTTTCTAGTCATCTGACTCTGCTAACAGCCACAGTCAACCCTTCGGACACACTTGGGTATTTGCACTTTAATTTAGATACATGGCTATGCAGGGATTTATTTAATCAACATTAATCTCAATTTGGAGAATGTGGGTCTTTATGGTATCAATAAATTCCAAAATCAGCGTAAGAATTCTCTCACTCAGCTAAGAAATGGAGAGGTGCCAGATGATGTAGGTAGCAAGCATTTGTGATCTGCAGTGCCGGTCTTTGTACTGTGTGAATCCCAGGTTAGGTCTGAGAGCCATCCATCCTGGAAAACCCCAAGACACCATCTTTTGAGCTCTGCTGGGCTTGGCTTCTGCACTCCGGTGAGCTTGTTGGCAACATCTGGAAGCGGCAGTTTCAACGCTATAATGCATCTCTGGGTCTTTGAATTACAGAGCACTTTGTGTTTTCTTATTGAAATTTAGCAGCATGTTATCCTGTGTGACAGACTCATTGAGTCAGACACCTTTCTGAGCGGACACTTTGAAAGGCAGAGGATTAAACTGCTCATTTGTCTCCTGTCTACAGTGACTTTTCCAAGCTAATGGCCTCAAAGCCACCTTTGGAGCTTCAACAAATGGCTGTCAGGCGCATCTCTCAATCTTTGAGCTCGTTCCTTTATCTTCCTGGGATAATTCAGTCAGACAGCCCATATGATGTTTAATTTCTCTTTAATTCTAAAACACAATAAGAAGAAGGCTCCAGGTGTGGCAGCGTTGAAAATGTCAAGCCTTGGGAGAAATGTTGGATGCGAACAATAAGACCGATCTTACCCAGAGCAGATGCAGTGGCGATTGAAAGAGCTTTTAGAGTGTGGGATGCTAGAAACGTAATGTCCTGAAAATAAACTATGAGATGCAGTCCCACCTGAAGCTTTCAGCTAGAACTCTCCTCCCATTCTATGTAAGTCTTTTTTCAGAGGCTTAATTGTAGACCAGGCATAATTAGCTTTGCTTTCCTGCCACTGAAGATTTTCATTGATGCACTTCACTCCTAAACACACTCCTTCTCTATCTAGTAACTGGCTGGTTCTGTTGCTCCTTTAAGGAAATTTGATCCATGGTTCCCATTTAAATCATCAGTATACAGCATTCTAAACAACTACTAAAGGAGGGAATATCAATACTTTACAATTCAGTTTGCCCAGTCCCCAAATCACCATAGTGACACATGCATGTTGGCTGTTTCTCCACAGCACTGTGTGTCTGGTTGCTTATCAAATAGGCTTATCAAATAAAACTTTGGCTGAGCATAGGGGCACACAGTAGCTAGAGACACTGAGGCCAGGGGGACGGATCTCAAATTTAAGGCTAGCCTGTGATACTGTTAGAAAAAGTCACCAAGGTTGGTGACCTGGCTTGGTAGATCAAAGCCCTTTCCACCAGCCTCCTGACAGCCCAAGTTAGACACCCCAAGACTCCATTGTAGAAAAAATGAACAGACTCCTGCGAACTATCTTCTGGCCTCCACAAATGCATGTATGCGTGTGGCACAGGCCAATCTCCAACACACACACACAGAGACAGACACACACAGAGACAGAGAGGAGGAGGAGAGAGAGACAGAGACAGAGAGAGACAGAGACATACAGACACAGAGACACACAGAGAGAGACAGAGAGAGACACACAGAGAGAGAATTAATAAAATTTCTAAAAGATATATAAAAGGGAAAGTAAATGAATTCCTAAGGTCTCTCATCTCACTCTAATTTGTCTTTCCTCTCTCCACCCTGGACCATCCTCCCTCAGACTCAGGCCAATCTCTCACTTGGATGAGCATCACTATCTACCATCACCTTCTGTACTCCTGACTGATCCCATCATGTGTGGACCACTTAAGGAACAAAGCAGGCCTCTTCTGTCCTAGGTAGCATGCAGTGCCCTTCAGGTGTAACTTGGCTTGTAAAAGCAGGCCTCAGCCTCCTCCTCCAGCTTCTCCAGGGATGTCTCATTCCTTCTCCCCATGGCAAATATTCAAATGCTTTTTCTTCTTCCCTAATTATCTCGCCTTTTTTTTTTTCTCCTCTCTGTAGATTTACCTCTCATGCATCCCAATCTGGCCCAATGTTTCCATGTTTCCCTACGCCCTCCAAA
Source organism: Acomys russatus (assembly GCF_903995435.1). Classification (NCBI taxonomy): domain Eukaryota; kingdom Metazoa; phylum Chordata; class Mammalia; order Rodentia; family Muridae; genus Acomys; species Acomys russatus. The sequence continues at coordinate 10,517,561 of NC_067163.1, read as the reverse complement.
GAAACTTTGGGAGGGAGGCCAAGGCCAAGCCCCTGTTTTATACTTCCATCATCTCCACGGTCACCAGTGACTCTGGGGACATGCGTACATCTTATACAACCTTGTTTGGATGTATCTTGCCTGGGCAGAAGCCTCATGTCCTATGTGTTAGTTACTTGAGCACCAGTGGCTATAAGATCATTCTGAATATAGTAAACACAGCCATGTGTTCTTCACTGAGAGTGCACCTCAGGAACACAGTCATTCATTTTACCATTGTGTGGTATGCCCTAGATATAGCCAGAAATGAATGAGGTTTCTCTGCCCAACCTCAGCCTCCTCCTGTAGAAGTGTTTGCCACTAGAATGTTAGGATGGCTCAGAGGCCAAAGAAGGTTTCCAGGTACCACTGTCTTCTTTGTGGTCTTTCATTGAATGCAGTGTTCTGTGGGGTGCGGCACTCTGTTGAATTTGTATTTTATCTCATAGAGATCCAGTGAGCTTTGTCAGAAAGGAATCTTTATCCTCATCATATTGTGCTTTTCATCATGGTGACATTTCCAAGTAGGCTTCTGTGACATCAGAGTTAGAATGAGTTGTTTCCAAAGTCTTCCTTCATTCATTAGAAATGTCAGGACTACATTTTGCTAGTGACTTGGGACTGTAGTTTCATTCTCTGAATTTGGCAATCCATTACCTTCCTAGATGCTGGTTTTTAAGTGAGCATAGCAGGCACTTAAGGAAAGCATACAAACCTCATGAATAATGATATCTGACCACTTGAAGCTTTGAGGTGACACAGGTTGGTACTCTGGGAAACCTGGAGGAATAGGTTTTGAAAGCAGAGATGAAAGAAAGTGCAAAGGTTCATAGTGCAACGTTGTTCCTCCTGGACCGTCATGGGCAAGCATCAGTTCTAAAGGAAAGTGGTGTCTGTGGCAGTCCAAAGATTATGGTTTATTGGAACAAAAGATGTCGTTTCAGATTGTTGATAAAGGGGGCTGATGACACCAGAAGTGTTCGATGGGAAAGCTTTTAGGATGAAGTGAAGGGTTTGTAGACTGACATAGAAGTTGCCTTGGGTGCTCATGGTTCCTGAGACCAGCCATGAGGTGGATTTCAGGTGATTGATTCCATTTGGATCAGAGACAGACTATAAACAGGAAAACCAATTGGAACTGAATTCCTTTGATGGCATTTACAATGATAGAGACTCCATTAAGCTCAGGAAAGGACCCTAAGACTGATGTGATTGAATTCTGGAATAAGCTTTCAAGGGACTGTGACGTAGAGGCCCAAGAGGTCTCCCTGGAAGCAGACCCTGGCATTATGAAATATTCTCAGAGCCCTTAGAGACCTTTGATTGGCATCCTGTCCAGTAAACAGCAGTTGCCAAGAGAATTTGACGATGTGCCCTGGCCATCTTGAAATTCTAGAACACTAGAATGTCCCTGAAGGGCTTGCTGGGCAGCCTTGAATAAGCACGACTTGGCAGGAACTGTCTGAAATCGCTCCAGAAACATGCCCTAGACAGAAGGAGGGACTGGTGCCATCAAGCTAGGAACACGCTTGTGTAGATGCTGGGCAGACAGCACTTATCATTGCATTTCTCCTGAAATGATTTTCTTCCACCAAAGGTAGAAATTAGATAGGAATTTAGCCTGTTAAGTGCAATCTGCAGTAATAACTTACAGGCATAATGACTGACTCTGGGGAAAAGGCGCCATACTCCACTAGGCCAAGCTGGAGTTCTCCTCCGTTTTTATACCCTTAATGATCTTAAAAAGCACATCCCAATAACAAAGAGAAAATAAATTATATAATTAGCAATATCAGTCTGTTTTCTTATTAGCCATAATAGCTTTATATTAAAGTCATCTGTCTTTTGTTGTATTAGAACCCAACAGTAATGTATCCATAATGGTGCCCGCTCAAATGGTTCAGAATGCATCATTTGAATCCCACATCTTGGCAAAAGTTGGTATACTGCTTATTTAGTTTCCCCTTAAAGTATGTAATGTGGTGGGGTGGGGGGATGTGATACAGGGGGAGGGGCAGCATTCAGCAAATGCAATTCCTATGACATTCAAAGAGACCCAGAGTTCATGGAGCCATCAGAGAGGTACCCTCTGTGGCGCTTTGTAGTTCACTCCGTGAGACAGCCATCCTCACAGTCCTGCAGTCTTGTGAAGTGGGAACAGGTTTGAGTCTGTCCAGTTTCAGTTACAGCAAAGGATTCTGAGCGCCAAGCCTCTTGCAGACTTTGACCATGGTTTCATCCTTGCGGATGAGAGGAGCTCATGAAAATGATCTTGAATTTCTTACCAAACTTCCAGCATTGTAGGAACCTCGCCTTTCCTCTAGTAGTATTTTGTTTTTAGGGAGTAAAATACAGATAATAATTGAGAAAAGGTTCATCACTGCTGAACCTAGTTTGAACTCCAGTCCTCAAGCAATTTGCCCTTCTTATCTGAAGTCCAAGGAGCTCAGATGCATCAGTGAGTCTTCCAATGTATTTGTGCCCATTGAATCAATTTTTACAGAATTATGCATAGGTAGGTATAGACGGCATTAACAAATATAGTACTGGGCAAACTCAGCAGGAATTTGTAAAACCTAGAGTTCAGGGATCTGGAGTTTTCATTGTGATCCTTATCTCAGGTCCCAGTGCCCCAGGAATTTGGGAAGGGAACTCCACAATCACAGGAATGGGGACATAGCCAAAGGACACTCCATCTGCCCTGGAGTACAGGGCAGGAGTTGAGACATACCTGAAGGAGACTCTGTTGCCCCTGGGTCCACGGAGGAGACCTGGATATTCCCAAAGGAAGCTCCAGCTGCCCTTTGGCCCACAAGGGTATTCAAACTTGCCTCTCATGAGACTTGAGGCAATGGCCCATGGAGGTGCAGTGCCCAGAAATGTGCGGACTCTGACGAAACATTCCTGTTCCTACAGCTCAGCACTCAAGTATTTTCTCCAAATCTGCTGTAGGTCACCTTTTAAACCCACTCCCACCCGACCCCCACACTTGTGTTTTTATTCTGGCCTCTTCTACAAACATAACAAGCTAATGGAATCATTCTGTGAAACACAAAAGTTACAGCTGAGCTGGGGTGCTCAGCAGGGTTGACTGAGACAACCATCGTAGCCTTCTGCCTTCACCGGCCTTGGCTAAAGCTGACGCCACCTCTGCTAATCCAACTGTTATCCCGGCAAGCCACCCTGAGGTCTCCACTTCTATTCATTGTCAATGCACTACTTCATAGAAAACTCTAGAAGCCTCTCAGACATTTGCACCACTTCTTTTCATAATGGGAGAAAATCACTAAGGTGGCACAGGCATCATTCTGTACCTGGCCCTGTGGAGCAGCACAGATCCAGAAGGGGCCTTTGCTGGATAAAACCAAATTGTGGTGTCGCGTCCAGGACTGACATTTAAGAGATCTAAATGGCTTTCATTCCTCTCTGGTGATTCTGTTTTCAGTAAGACTTTAGATCAAGGACATCTCCTAAGGCCTGCGAGTAAATCAGGCATCTGCAGAAGGCACAGCTAGAACATCTCTGAGACATCTGGGTTGGTGTTAAGCTTCTGCTTCAGTGGGGTTGTTTTGTATGACTAGAGTAGACCCTAATGAGAATTTAAACATGCCTTTTTAAAAGCAAAACAAAATTAAGTGAGAGAGCCAAGTCATTTAAATGTCCTTACCTGGGACATTGGGTGCCTGAGAGCCAGGGCCTTTGCCCAACCTACAAGTTAAGTTTTAAATATGTGTTCCCACAGGGAGATGCCCCATAGCTCAACAGATTCCTATAGGGGAAGATCGGCAGTATGTAACACACAGACATGAAGTAAAAGACTTCATTAGTCTTCATCCTCAGGGTCATACCTATAACCATGTGGTATTAGTCAAATTTCATAACAAATCTAAGATAGAAAATTTTCTCTTATTTTTAATTTTAATTTTTGCAAATTAGTAAATATCACATGTTTTTCATCTAGCTTTGCTCATAGTCCTTTCCAAGGGGAACACCTTCTCTTTTGTCTATGTGGTCCTTCTTGGAGGGCGCACTGACAGATGTTTGAAGCTTTGGTCCTCTTTGATTCCAGATTGGGGTTAGACTAACTTCCTACTGTAGGATTCTATTCTTGGGGAGACTTCCACTGGGAGGAGAAACCATGAACAGAGCAAAAGCAAAGGTTCCTTCCCTACAAGGATCCTAAAACCCTTTACCTCATGAATGAATGTCAAGAGTTTCTACAAATGTCTCAGGATGAGACCAGAGTGTTATCTGATTCCAGGACCAGATTAGTAGTTAGAAATGTTAGGAAGAATAATCTTGGGATGTTTGTTTATCAGTAGTACCCAAGAGTACACAGCCTGGCTGATGCTGCTGACCCTAGGCCACATGAGCCCTTCATACACTTCTGGTTTGGTAGTGAATCACAGATCTCTGCTTTTCATAATACTGTCTCTTAAGTCTCTGTAACTGAAGTGAGTGAGTGAGATTTTGTTCAACAGTCTATTGAAGACATTTTCTTTGAGATGTTGGCACAATCCATTGCTACGTTATACTTGGCCAAATATCTCTCACATATAAAACTAAAGTGAAGGCCTACTAATGATGTTGTTGCACTCTCGTCACACATATTAGTTAAAAAGAAAATAAGCAAATATAGATCTAAACTACCACATTGAAGCAATTCACATAGGATTGAACTTTGACCTTCTTCCTAATTATAATTTTTATTAACTACTAAATATGTATTTTATAACATTTAATGTCTCATTAAGGTCACAAAATGCATATAAATTATATTGACTGAAAGCATTAACTTTTAAAGGTTTATGATAAAATTGTGTATTTTTTTCTGTTTCCAACACAAATTGTCACCTTGGAAGTCTCTGTAAAGATCAGATGTCCGAGTCAGATGGTGGACAGATTACTATGGTAACACACAAATACAAGGAGTAATAATTTTGCACAGTGGGATGTGTAGAAGTGAGGCTTTAACTCTAAGGGATGCAGATTTCTATGATAATTCTCCTTGTTACTAACTAATGGGCTTTGAGAATGTTTTTTAACATCTCTCAACCACTTTCCCTGTCTGTTAAATGGTAAGAACAAGATTTGTTCATCAAGTGTTTCTGTAGTCACCTTGCTCCCATTACGTCAGGTGCGCCTGAGTGAGTTCAGAACACTTCTAGGTTGCACAGGAAGGCTCTGGCCTGATTCTTTTGGCTTATATGCAAAGATGCCATGCTTCCTTAAACATGTGTTACATCCCTCAAACATATATCACGCACCTTACGTATGCAAGTATGTTGCATTTAAAGTATAATTTTCCTCTTGGAGGCTTTTATCAAGGTGGCAATATGTGCCAGTCAGTGGATTGCTTGGCTTCTTTTACATAAAAATAATTGATTTTTCTTTGCTATGGAAACAAAAATTGAAAATATGATCAGAGCAAGTAGGCTTGACTTGATATTGGAATATTAGGAGTTTTGTTTGTTTCAGTACATTTCATGGTGCAGCTCATATCCTCATAACTCCACCTCTCTGCCACCCACCGTGTGTGTGTGTGTGTGTGTGTGTGTGTGTGTGTGTGTGTGTGTGTGTGTATGAAGTGCTTGTGGAGGACAGAGGCCATAGCACCCATCCACCTTCTGTCTTGCAACAGGTTCTATCATTGGCGTGTAGCTCACTGATTTGACGAGAGATGGGAAGTGAGCCTGAACTGCATGGGTCTGCCTGTCATCACCTTCCTTGCTTTGAAATTACAAATAGGATCCACACTCACCTTCTGTGCTGGATTCTGGGATCTAAGCTCAGGTCCCCATGCTTGAAAGGCAAGCACTTTACCAACTAAACTTTCTCTCCACATCCTTAAGCTTTTACTTCAACCCTGTGTTGTTACCACAGTCTCCTTCTAAATTCCTTCACTAGACAGAATGCTTTGCTTCTTTCATCTGCTTGCTTCCTATGTTTGATAAGAAAGTTATGTTGTTCTCATTACATCCGGACTACGAGGCCACTTCCCAGGAAGTTCTTGGGATTGAATTAGTGTGTGGAATTGTGGTTTCATGCTAGTTTCAGATAATAGCAGGTTATATTTGAATCAGATATGCGTGCAATTCAATGTCATCTGCTTACTACTCAAACTGGTGGTGGGACCTGAGCAAATGGCGCCTAGAAATGAGGCTGAGTAAAGTCTTATGAAATGGGCAAACTTATTGAGAGCATCAGACAATTTTCACTCTGACGGTTAAGAAGAGTCACCTTAGTAAAGTGTGCAATCACAAGGACATGCACGTGTGGCAAAGAAACAAGCTTTTCTACAGAGGCACATAAACAAAGAACAATATCCAGCTGAAATGAGCAATCTGAAATAAACTCACCCTTATATGATACACCCGTGAGGGTCACAAAAACACATTCCTAGAAGAATTAAATGTTTTTGAAAAAACTGAGGTCACAAGCTTCTTGTCTTAATTTCTTGGTGTGTTCTCACAAGCACAGAAGTCTCCTAGCATGACTCCATTCTTGGACCGTGTTCTAACAGTTTTCCCCTTACTTTTCTTTTCTTCAAATTAAGAAAAAACAATAATTTTGGTTTACTGAGAGTCACAGCACCTATGCCAATACCAGTAAGGCTATGCTGTGCTCTGGCATGTAAAGGAAATCCCCTCTGTCTAATGTTGGCAGCATGGTAAGAAGAAAGCATGTCTGGGTTTCATCACTTGTAAGGGCTGAGAAAGAGTTTTGAGAAAAATAAACTCACACCAGCCTATGAACTGTCTCGAAAAGACACAGGCTTAAAAAAAAAAAAAAAAAAATCAAAGAGCACATTTAGGGAACCTTGCAGAGTTTGCAGTTGACCCATTGTGAAGGAGTAAATTAATATACAGTAAAAGATTTGAAAGCATAATTAATGTGAGCCAAAAGTCAGGATGAATCTGAACAGAACAAGTTATTTAGGCTTTAGGGACGAGGAACAATACTTAAAAGGATGCTGAAGAGGTGAAAGGGTACTCCACACCCAACTGTAAGATAGATCTGCTGGCCTTGAGGGTGTGGGAAGGAGGTGACTGTGCATCGTTTCCAGTGTGCCTTTCACAATGGCGGTCTGAGTAACCCACAGAGCCTGCCAGAAAAGAAAATTCCCAGTCCTGCTGAATGAAAAAGCCAAGGTGGGTCTAAGTAGCCTGTGTCTAAAGGAACCTTCTGAAGAAGACCCAAGTGTCACTCCATGCTGAGGACATTAGCACTGATGCACACACCCAACATGAAGCACAGACATCCACCCAACCCAGAGGACTGGCATGCTACACAGCGATGTCTAGCCACCTATCTAGCTAACTGTGCCTCTGCCAGCATACCTATTTACTGACCAAACTTCTAAAGAACCTTGTTTTAGATGACTAATTCTATTCCTTAAGATGGAGTTAAGATCTGTTATATGACATTGATCTTCTCATAGTTGTCTAGCATGCATATTTCTCTACTTATGTGGAAGAAACAAGTAGAGATATCCTGGTCAAGGTAGAAAATATTTACATGGTGAAGAAAGTTGCATGAACATATTGTTTGTTTTCTACACTGTTGTTTGTCCTTTAAATGGAATGACACTTTCCTAATATCATACAAAATACTATTTTTAAAAAATATTTCCCTCAGCTTGGTGTGGTGGTACACAGGGAAGCAGAGGCAGGTGGATCTCTGTGAGTTTGAGACCATCCTGGTCTGCAAAGTAAGTCTAGGACAGCCAACGCTACACAGAAAAACCCTGCCTCGAAAAAACAAAAAACAAACCAAAACAGCAATAACAAAACAACAACAAAAGATTCCCTCTTCTCCCGCAGAAGTGGGGATGGACCCTGATGCAATGCGAGCACAGAAGATGAAGTCTCCTGAGCATTGTCCATCATCTTCCTTGATTTGCAGCATCACATATTCAAAGTACCCATAAAGGACGCATTTTGAGATCATTTCACCCTTACGTTTCCAGTGTGTGGCTCTGATACCACCCAGAGCTGCTCACAGATGCAGAAGCACAGGCAGGGGCCACCTTGCCTTATGTGATGAATTTGCTTTTGTCAATATTCTGGTCTTTCTTACATGCTTTCATGTTTGAGTCACAAGCAATAGCCACAATAGGCTCTTGCAGGAAAAAAAATAAGAGTCTGTCTCTACAGCCAGCTGGTCCATTACTACAAGCAGGCTTAGCGGTATTGCACAGAAGGAAAGGAGCTCCTTCCCCAGAGAGTTACAGTCTTCTGAAAGAGAAAGGCAAGTTAGTATTTATAATAATTCAACTCTGATTATGAGTGTGTGTGTGTCTTTAAGATGAAACATGCTTCATTTCGTAAGAAACACTTTTGGCCGGTAATACATGTGAAAATAATGAGACGTGTGTGTGTGTGTGTGTGTGTGTGTATGTGTGTGTGTGTGTGTGTGTCTGCTTTATTAGTCATAAAAAGACCACACACAATTGTATAACAAAAATATCACACCAATGGAGAACACAGGCTGCACTAGTGATGCAGGATCCAAGCAGGAATGGCAGGAGACTATCCACAGTGGGCATGGTGAAGAGTAGCCCAGGCTCGAGACACAGGAACTGAAGCAATTAGGTATGTGCTGCTGAACTATTAATTGGTGTCTTGTCAATAAAATAATGCCCAATGACTACAGTGTACAGCAATCCAGCAATTCCTTGCAGCTCTCAGATATTACAATAAAAAGTACAATAAACATAAATAATAAAACACTCTGTTGATTGAAAAGCAGCAAATACCACCATGCCAAAGCTAAGGAGACCACTCTGGCTATTTTTTGGGGGGAGTGGGGGATCCTGGACCCACATGTTCTCACTATTATATATGTTAGGGCTTTGCTGTGAGCAGGAAAATGTGACTGATGGAGGCAGGGCTCAGATTTACCAAGTACAGTGGTTAACCACATACACAGGAAAGAAGATATGCAGAGCAATAGGAAGTATACCAGAACAGAATTGACATCAAATGCCTTCAAATACTACATCTGTATGTGAAGAGCACAGCTCTTCATTACTAATAATGGCATGTCCTGATCTCTTGAGACTGATAGTTTAAAAAACTATAATATGCTTGGGCACTGCTACACTGGCTTATGATAGCCGTAGCACAATTATTATGTTAAGTGTTGAGGGTTGAGCTTTTTCATGCCTCCTTATTACAGCTTAATTCATCTTGAAAAGTCTGAAGACACCTTGGCTTGATAAAGGCACTCACCATTGAATGGACATGGAGCAGGTGGGACACGACAATAGAGTGACACAAAAGTCGAACAGATATCCCAGTCCTAGATCTCCAAATGTCTAAGTATCTCATGTAGGTTTCCCAAAAGTGCCTGTGAGAGGCTCTAAATCTGGTTAAGCAGAGCAGGAAAGCAGGAGTGGCAGACAGCAACCACTTACCACATCCAGGTAGTCACAGAGCCCCATATTCATTGGAGAACTATGAAAACTGAAATGACTACTAATGTGGAGGCTTCAGTTTCCTGGGTGCCACGGAGGGCACAAGGGCTGGAAACAGGAGAGAGATGAGTTATTTGAGATAGGGGGGTAATTGAAGTGGATAGGAAAGAAGCAGAGGTCACAGATACTGCTTCTTAAATATGCATAGTGATAAGGCAGTGGATTATGTAATTTAATACCATAAAACCCTGAAAAGTAGATAAGTCGTCTTCATTGATAAGAAATTTGCACTTAGGGAGATTCAATCATTTGCTCCAGGTTACACATGGCTGTTCATGGAAATGCTGAGGTTCAGAGACAATCCTTTCTGGACACACGTTTGGAGACACAGGCTTAAGAGGAATAATAAGTCCTGAAAAAATGGGCTCATGGAGGAGCCATGTGGAACTCAGGCCTCTGGGCTGTTCGGAGCATCATCCTGGTCTGCAACATGAGTGGAAGTGCAAGTAATGGAGGCATGGTTAACTTATTAATTGAAGTAGTAGCAAAGATGTTGAGTGTTGTCCTTCAGCTTCTACCATAGGAAGGTTCTAGAAAGTGACTGTGCTGCTTTTGGAAGCAGTAGTACTTGCACTGCCATTTAGGAGACACAATTAACTGGCTAGAAGTAGGAAAAAGAGGCAGAGCCACTGAAGCCAGTGCTTGGGCTGGAACCACAGCCATGCCTTGCAGAAGAAGGGCATTGGAGCTCACAGCTGTGCTAGTGGCCCCATCATTTAGTCTGGTCACCTTTGAATAACAGTCCTTCGAGATCTTATAAAATCCAATTCACCTAGTAAAACATGAAGACTCAGTGAGAGCTTGTCCAAGTCTCTGTCATTGGAGGACCTAGCAGAGTGTTTGGGCCCCTGCATGGGGCATTTACAGGAGCTACAAATAGATCTACCTGGATGACTTTCAGTAGATGTCTACCCTATGATCACCAAGGAGGCAGAGCATCAGTGGAAAGAGGTAGCTGCGGGATGGTGTGTACTTTCCAAGCCTGTCTGTCTAGGTTCAGAACTGACAACTCCCACATGAGATGCATCTGCTGAGGAGAATGTGAAGTCCAGAGTGGAAAAACATGATGCATTGGCCCTAGTGCCAGACAAAAAGAAAGCTAATGAATATGCCTTTCTTCACTTCTCTTCAAAGCTTCAGAAAGTCAGGCTAGAGACTGATAGGAGTGTTGAGTGATTCAGCTCCACTGATGCAGAGGAAAAGGAAGGATGTGTGAAACATTAAAGGAACATAACTAAGTCTGGAAAGTAATGACACTGTGTATAGAATCCAATGCTATTTGTCAAGGGCCTGGGAATATTGTCACTACCACACTGTGAGGACACTGTTTTGGGGAGATTTGTTGAGACCTCTACTTTGTCCTTGACAGAGACACCTCAGACACCTAATTACCTAGATTCCAAGCAAAAAGTTACTATTATTACTTTTAATCACAACACGGTTTTAACATTCATCTTATTGTTACTGAATCCCTTTATGGTTGCCAGATGATAAAGGGGAAATTGGTTTTCCCCCTTGAAGTTTTCATTTCTATTAATAAAAACTTAAGAATGGATTTAGACAGCAACTCAACAATAATTCTGTGAGAATTTAAAAGAGAAAACGGCACAGGACAGACAGGCTGAACCTCTCAGCAGCTGCCCAGAGCATGATAATGGAAGAGGGAAGCAAAAGTGATGTATTCTGAGCTGGCATGGACTTCCACCCCATGGTAGTGGAGAGCCTCAAGGAAGGAATGAGAGAGGAGCCTTAGAGAAAATAAGGAACCTAAAGTATCAGAAAAGAAGCATGCATTTCTAGGACCCTCTGGATCCTTCTATTTCCCCATTCTCCCATGCTTCTCTCACCTAAAGTCCCAATAGAATGTCCTCCCCTCTGTCTCTCTTTCCTGCTCAAACTATTACACCAGCTAAGAACAATACATGCAGTAAACTTCAAACCCCTACCCTGATCTAGCCAGTGGACAGGACATTCTCCACAATTGAGTGGAGAGTGGGGTCTGACTTTCACACGAACTCTGTTGCCCCATATTTGACCATGTCCCCTCGATGGGAAGGCCTGGTGGCACTCAGAGGAAGGATAGCAGGCTACCAGGAAGAGACTTGATACCCTATGAGCATATACAGAGGGAGGAGGTCCCCCTCAGTCACAGTCATAGGGGAGGGGAGTAGGGGGAAAATGGGAGGGAGGGAGGAATGGGAGGATACAAGGGATGGGATAACAATTGAGATGTAATATGAGTAAATTAATAAAATATATTAAAAACAACAAAGAAGAAGCATGCGTAAGTTCTGGCCAGCATCCAATACTAAGTGACAGAAAGAAGGGAAAGGAGTAGAAATATGAACAGACGCAGCAGAACCTCATGGCTACTTGGCTGGTAGAGACTGTGCTGGGACAGCAGCTTAGGGAATGAGGAAACAGTATGTAAATAAAGAGGTAATTAATCTGCCTATCTCCTTAGCCTGGCCTAAGGTGAACCTGTCTTCCTGGAAAGTGGTCCCATAGCAATGTCAGTGATGAGGCCAAACTGGAAAGACAGGTCTCTACCCAGGCCAGGGAGTCTATCTACTTGGCAAGCTGGTGTTCTCCTTTAATGGACCTTGTGATGGCTAGTTTTGTCAACTGAACACAAGGCAAGGTCATTGGAGAAGATGAAGCCTCAGCCAAGAAAATTCCTCCATAAGGTCAGGCTGTAGGTAAGTATGCAGAGCATTTTCTTAATTAGTGATTGATAGAAAAAGGGTCAGCCTATTGTGGGTGGGGCCACCCCTGGGCAGGTATTCCTGGGTTCTATAAGAAATCAGGCTGAACAAGCCATGGAAGAGAATTCCAATAAGCAGAACACCTCCATGGCCTCTGCATCAGTTCCCATGTCGAGGTTCCTGTCCGGCCTTCACTTCTCTTGATGATGAATGGTTATGTGGAACTGTGAATGAAATAAATCCTTTCCTCCCCAGTTTGCTTTTGGTCATAGTATTTCATCACAGCAATAGTAACCCTAATTAGGATAGGCCTTTACTCCTTCTCTAAGACCATTCTGAAATTATGACCTAATGAAGATCATCTCAACCACAGAGGCTAATGGAAAGTCACCAGACGTTTCAGGTTGAGTACACTTCTAGTGCTCAGATGATGACTGACTTATGTTTACATCACTTGAAAAGGTTTAATCTGACCTCTGTCTTCATATCCTTCATGTTTGGTGCTGGGTAGCTAAACAGGTTTGTGGTAGTTAGGAGGCTCAATGATGTCAGGATGATGGTGGCGTTGTATTCCTCTGTGGACCATGTCTGTAAATTCATCATTCAAAGGGTGAGATGATTGCAGATCATGGCTCTGCACCCCAGGGGGAATTCTCCTGTCCTATGTGATTAGCTTTGGACTTTATGTTTTCATTTCATGATTATATAAGTCTGTGTGACCACATACCGTATCGTCAGCATGAATGCCTTATTTGTATTGCATTTAAGATCCCACAGGCTGTGAAAGACACTGTTTTAATATCCTCAAGCTAATGAGAAAAGAAATGGAGGCAAATATGCCTTGTCAACGGCACATCTGAGCCAAAGGGAGGCAAATGATATCACACAGCTTTTCCTGAAAGAGATTTCTGCAACTTTGATAGAGCCTCAGGGGAGCATCACCAGCTTGATAAAGGATATTGATAATAGTATTATTATAATGAGCCTGATGACAATGTAGTACAGCAGTCCCTCAGGGATGACAACTTAGCACTGCTCTCTCTCGCTCTCTCTCTCTCTCTCTGTGTGTGTGTGTGTGTGTGTGAGAGAGAGAGAGAGAGAGAGAGAGAGAGAGAGAGAGAGAGAGAGAGAGAGAGAGAGAGAGAGAGAGAACACTCACCTGTGTATTCATGCATAGCAGTCAGAAGTCAAATTCAAGAATCTTGCTCAATTGTTCTCCACAGCACTTTTTCATATAGGGTCTCTTGTGAACCTGGGAACTCACCATTTCAGCCAGTCTGGCTGGAAAGAACACACATGTCTTTGCCCTCTGCCCAGCCCGAAGTTAGACACTTACCCACAGCTGTCTTGTATGTGATTGCTGGGGATCTGAACTCAGTTCTTTATACTTGCTCAGCAAACAACTTACCCTCAATGCCAGCCCTCTTGAGCTTCATCTTTTTTGGGGAAGGCAGAGTTTGTTGTTGTTGTTGGTGGTGGTGGTGGTTGTGGTGGTTTTGTTTTTTAGAGACAGAGTATCCCTCTGTAGCCTTGGCTGTCCTAAACTCACTTTACAGACCAGGGTGGCCTGGAATACACAGAGATCCACCTGCCTCTGCCTCCCTGAATGCTGAGATTAGAGGTATGTGCCACCACTCCCAGCTTGTCATCCACTTTTTTCTCTTGTATTGTTGTTAGTCTTTATATATTTTATAATTGTGTACAATTTGTAAGTATTTCTGATTTTATACTTGCATGACACTGAGGTGATAAATTAAACAATTACTATTCAGAGGGATCACTGTCATATGCTTCTTTTTCTTAGACAAGACCCTGTTGATGTTTAGTTTAGAAATCACCATGAAAGAGCTGGTGTAGGAGAAACCTGAAAGCTCCCTTTAGGTGCAGATGATGAATGTCTTCACCCAAGCAAATGGCATCCTGTCAGTCAGGCCGTGACAACACTGCTAACTTTCTTTCTCTTCCTCCTTCTTCTCTCCTTTCTCTACTGTTTCTCCACCTCTTCCTCCTCCTCCTCTTCCTTCTTTTGCTCCTGACCCTCCTTATCCTTCCCTCCTCTTTTCCTCTTCTTCCTCTCCCTCCTCCTCCTCTCTCTTCTAACTCTTCACATATGAGGGAGGTGCTGAGGATGGGGCCGGGGGCCTAGATTTACATTCTTCCACTGAACTACACCTGAATTCCTTGGCTTTCTTGAGACAGTGTATTGCTGTTGAAGTTTGATCAGCCCTCCTGCACTGAGCCTGTTCATTGTACCACCAACCCAGCTTACTTCTGGGTTTTGCTAAATCTCTGCCTGTATACTTTGGCTAAAGTTAGTCCCATGGAAAGTTAGAGTGCGCCTTCAAACTACGGGCCACATTTAGGACTCTGTGGCTTGGGTGTTGTGATGAAAGCAACATTGTCTTCAGCAATAGGGACTTACTTTCCACCTCTGGGTGGTAACCAAGGGCAGCAGCAATAGTCTGCATCCTTTGGGAGTCTCTTAGCCCTGGTAAACAACTCAAAAGTGGGCTTCTTGGGTTTGGTATTTGGATTGTGGGTAAATAGATGGTCTTTGGCTCATGAAAGAAGTATCATCTATGTATTTTTTAAAAGCAAATTCATTGATAGCTTATTAAGTCATATTTCCGTAAACTAACTTTTCTTTCTTAGGATGCAGTGCTTCAGAAGCCTTAACCTTGAGGCGTCACCATGACCATCAGCCTTGGCACTAGAGATGCTCTGGGTTTTGTCTGAGAGAACAGGTAGAATCTGTATCCTAGCTTCAGTTGTGGGAGTAGAATTTCTAGAATAACTATTTTCAGACATCAATAAGACATGTAATATAAAGATTTTTTTTCACAAGCCTCATATTATCTCCTAGTGTTAACTAAACTTGGCAATGGAGCCACTCACCGATACATATCTAAACAGGGTCTCCAGGCAATCTTTCCCACTTTAGTTATGGAATTAGATTCAGTTACGGAATCCTCTGTGTTCCAAAGAGTAGGCATTCCTCGGTGCTGTGTACCAATCCCAAAGAATAAGGTGTATCTCCTTTCATACAGGGCTCACCTGAGGTACTCATCTTGGGAAGGTATGTCTCCATCTTGAACTCACATCTGGGCTACCCAGGGCAAAAGCTGGACCACTGCTTCTCATCCAGCTTATCTGGGGAGAAACGTGAGATCTTGCCAAGCTACAGAGTTAGCACCGTGGCTCTCACTGAAAGAGTAGTTATGTGAAACACTACGCTATAGTAGATACTCTTTGAATGTATGAGCTGTGAAATAATAAACTAAGAAGAATCAAGTAGACAAACTAGGGAGAGACACAACATTTTAAGCTATACTTTTGTGTGTATAAAACACAGCGTTAAAAGTTGCTATGGATTGCTTTCTGTAACACTGCCAAATGAAACTTGTTTTTGCTTCAGAAGCAAAAGCCCTGCATTCACACTGGGTATGTTTACAGTCTCTGGGGAACATACTTGTCTTACAGGTAAGGGCAGAGGACTATTAATAATACTGATTTTTTTCTTTCTGTTGAGATTTAAATCATGTGTACCTATAATACATTAACAGCAGGAAGGAAACACAATACGACTGCAGCATGTTGCGTGTAGCATATAAAATGAAACATTCAACCCACCTTGTATTGCACATTAGCACCTATAACTTGAATTATTAATCCATGAGAATAAAATATCACACAAGTTAATATCACAAAACATAATTTCACTATCAGGCAAAATATAGTTTTTTGTGTTATAACATGCAATTGTAATTAAAGCCACTTTTTTGATATAGAAGAAATATTACTGGCATCTGTGAGTTTGTAACTTTAAAATGAAATCAATATCTGAGTGATTCAGTGATTCATTATATATATATATGTCTTAATGCAACAATATGAGTAAAATATGGTGTTTTGATGAGAATAGCCCCATAGGCTCATATATTTGAGTGTTTGTTCTCTAAGTGGTGGAATTGTTTGAGGAGGATTAGGAGGTGTGCCCTTATAGAAGGAGTTGTGTCACTGGGGATGGCTTTAAGGTTTCAAAAGATTCGTCCTTATTTTCTTTGCCTTTTGATTATAGATCAAGAGGTGAGCTCTCAGCTGTTTCTGCCTGTGCTGTGTTTTTGCCCTGCCATCATGTAGTCTAATTCCTTAAAACTATAAGCTTATAATAAACACTTTCTTTTACAAGTTGCCAGTGTCATTGGGCAAAGCCTTGGCCCTCTAATGATGCCTTCATGGTATGCAGCATCCAGGATGCCAGTGCTAGATGACATCTCAAGGGGCCTCTCTGATGCTGACTTAGACCCAATGGGGGAGTCATCAGGGTGCCTCTCAACTCCACCCTTTATCATTCTGAAACTTGTGTCACAGTACACTGCTCATTGGTGTGCTGGCAACCCACTGTAATTCTGGGATTTCTAGGACAGGTGTGCAAATAATGTTCTTTTTAAATAGGTAGGACGAGAGCAAATCTTTGCCAGAGAATCTAAATCAAGGTGCCTAAATATTTAACAGCCATGTGAACTTCTAATTGACACTGGAAGCAGAGGCTGCTCCCTCTGCTATCCTAGTTAATCAGGAAAGTAATTTATATGGTTGGAGATAGGAAGAAGGACCTGGGCTTTTTCCAATTAGTCTCTCCTCCCCGCTAACACTGCAGACTTATCAGGCTAGAGCACCAAGCATTTATTGCCCTGTAAATAGCCCCACGCAGACAACAAATCGATGTGAAGTAGAAACTTCCTTTGGGTATGTTTGGGGGAAGGGGAAATGCCTTTGACAAATTTTAAGTAGATAAATTGGAAATATGTCTCCATTTCTAAGACTGAGGGCTTGAGGTAGTAAAATTGCATTAGTTTTAATAAGTGGACATAAATTTATGCTGCTGTTTAGGGAGGTCAAAAAAATCACAAAGGGCGTGCTTCTTTCATCAGGTAATATCCAGTTTCTTTAGGAAATAGAGTGACTGCTGGGCCAAATTTCCAGGTGTGGGGATAGATCAGAGTAGCCACCAAAGGTGGGGGTCTGCCTTGGTTCCAAACATTTAAATTTTTTATTTGATTATAATGAAAGACATTTTATAAATACCTTGATTAGCTTTTTTGCTTTATAGTCCACAGTGAGAACTGAAGCTGTTATCTTGGTTATCAGAGGTTGACTGAAGGTCTTCTTAAGCCTGCTAGTCATACAATCTGGGGACCTTCTAAAAATACAAATACCACTTAGTTGTGTAAACTTATTCTTCTTTAGATAAGACATAAGAAATAATTTATACATGCTTAGAGATCTAAAAATTAAAACCTTTAGAAACACATCATGTATGCTATATTCTCAGAAGTGTAAGAAAAATTTAAAAATATCTGTTGATGGTACCTTTGACATTCCCCATAACTTGGTCCCCTATGTCCTCATCAGAAGATGGCTTCTCTGTACCTTTCCTAAAGACAATAGACAGGTCACTGTGGCTTTCCCCAGAATCCTTGAACAAACCTGTTTTACCCATGTCACTCTTATTGACAAGTTATTTCCAGGGTGACAGCTGAAACAGGATTGAAATGTCATGTATACTTTTAACTGCATAAGTCTGTGAAGTTAATTTCAGACTCACCACCGGCTCTGCCCCAATCAACTCTCTGTGTCCCCGCTCCCTCCCAGAACACATTCTCACATGCCAGCCCTCTAACTTTGAACTTGAACATCAGCATACTGCAAAGTCTGCCAACAGTCCAACAAATTATTCCATGGTGAGGGATAACAGGCTAGACACAGAAAGGATGAAAGACAAGACAAAACTGAAAGAAAAGACAAAACACATACACACACACACACACACACACACAGAGAGAGAGAGAGAGAGAGAGAGAGAGAGAGAGAGAGAGAGAGAGAGACAGACACACACACAACCCTTTTCTGATGCTTGTTCCTTTAGCTCAGGCTCCAAGTTCTACTACTTGCCAAGAAAAAGTACTGAATTCTGCCAGATGAAAAGTCAGACTGCTGAGGGAACAACATTAGTCAGTTGTGCTTAAAAGTGTCTTTTTCTTTCTTTCTTTCTTTCTCTCTCTCCCTCTCTCTCTCTCTCTCTCTCTCATAAAAAATAAAAGCTCAAAACATAGAGTTGCAGAGCTGAGCAGGACTTTATGGAGCCAGGCTCTGAAGCCAATACATCATATGCACCAGGGACCATGCCATTAGGCTTCTAGGTGATCTAGCCTACAACACAGAATCCCTCCCTGTACCTCGCCAACAGGTATGAAGGGATAGCTTCCCTTATCAGTGAACATGGCAAGCCGTGCAGAGCAGCGGGGTAGGCTGCTGAACTTCCAGTGTTCTGAACAAACACTGGACCTCAGGGCTTTGTCTTAATGCTATGAAATGGACCCTATTTGTTGGGGCTAAATGCTTCCTGTGTCTTGGGCTATTTCTTTCTGTTTCTAATATTGTCCTTTAGCAAGCATGTCTTCATTGACTCAGCATGAATAAGGAACTGTGTTCACATGTGCTGTAATGCCTTCCCAAATCTGTTCCGCCCCTGAGCTATCTAACTCTCCATAGCAGCATTCAAATACTTCAGGTTAAAATTCTGAAGTTTCAGCACTCTGATACTTTAGCAGATGGTCAGCTGGATGGGAAACTGGCTTTTGTGAAGCAACCTTGTATCATTTGCAATGGGAAGTAACAGCTGTAAAAATACAGGATACTGTCCATTGGCTAGATCTGGGTAAGGGTTTGAAGTTTACAGCCTGTATTGTCCTTGGCTGGAGCCATACTTTGAGTGGGACCCCTGGGCCCAAATCTGCCTATCATAATGTTCTTCTTGTAGGTTTCTAGGACCCTCTGGATCCTTCTACTTTGGTATTCTCCCATGCTTCTCTCACATAGAGTCCCAATAGAGTGGGGTATGACTTTTACACGTACTCTGGTGCCTCATATTTGACCATGTCCCCTGGATGGGGAGACCTGGTGATACTCAGAGGAAGGATAGCAGGCTACCAAGAAGAGACTTGATACCCTATGAGCATATAAAGGGGGAGGAAGTCCCCTTCAGTCACAGTCATAGGGGAAGGGAGTAAGGGGAAAATGGGAGGGAGGGAAGAATGGGAGGATACAAGGGCTGGGATAATCATTGAGATGCAATAAGAATAAATTAATAAAATAAAAATTTAAAAAATACAGGATATGCTCACATCTCATAGTTGTTGGTTTAGACAAACTGGATTGATCAAGTCACAGAGGCAAGGTTCGGTGAGAACGGCCACAGGTTTCAGAATTGGGAAGATCTGCTTGAGTACCCCCATTGCATTATGCAGCTGCCTTCAGCTTCCTAATCTGAGAAATGTCCAGTCATGCATCTGGCACAAAGGCTTCATGAGAGTCATATGACAGCCACTTCCTGGTGAAATCTACAATGCATTTCCTTAGGCTGGCAGGTTTGTAATTCCAGTTATTTGGAAGGATGGAGCAAGTGCGCCACAAGTCAAAGCAATTTAGACCTTGTCTTTAAATGATTCAGATGTGGTGCTGGAGATGGTTCACAGGTTAAGGGTGTGTGCTCTTCTCCTGATAGCCCAGCTGCAGTTCCCAGGGTCTACATTTGGTGGCTCAGAACCTCCTGTGACTCCCACTCTAGCAGATTTGATACCACTGCCCTCTTTGGACACTTTCACTCTGCATCTACCCCCCCCACACACACACACATACACAAATTAAAAATAATAAAAACAAGTGCTTTGAGGTTTTAAATGTTTCTCCCTCTACTCAGCATATGTGCTTACTCAATATAAACCTTAGCTTATGCATCCACTGGCTGCCAACATTTCTAACATACACAACACACAGACAACACAGTGTCTGAATTCCTGCAGGCTTCTAAGAACAAAGATTTCCAGTGTGTAAACAAAAGACACCCTGCTCATGTGTGTGCAAAACATTCCATCTTTCTTCAACTCTTTGATATGACTGTCTCACAGCAGCCTGGTGTTTTTGTTTTTTGTTTTTTTTTTCTAACTGAAATGGCAGCATTCAGGAGGCTGAGCTAGGAGAACTGTAATATTGAGCCCAGTGTGTAGCACGTGGTGAACCTCTATCTAGAAACAACAGGTAAGTGCAACCCGGAACATAACTCCAAACAACAGCAATAACAGAAAATAACATTCATCTGGAGTCACAATTAAACTTTGGGGAAGGAGATCAGCTTAGTTTCTTTCACATGGGAAACAACACCAGGCCTTTACTTACTCAAATTTTTATGAAAATCTTACACAGTAAGTTTGTCCACTGAGAGGTAGTTATTTTATTCCCAGGTCTCATATCTTGACACAGTGTTTAGAATTGGGGTCCAAGCTTGGGGAGATCTGAGCCACTGTACACAGGCAAAAGCAGTCAGTGGTTCCCAAAGCCCAGGTGATGTCAATTTCCAGAACCAACCCGAGGAAGCCAGGTCACTGCCAGGGTTGGCTCTGGATAACGGCGCCTGCAGTGATCTATGCCCACACCCACCAGTAACTCGAAGCACTCCGTGTTGCATGCCAGAGAGAGGACATGAGAGGATTCAGCCTTGATCTTGGACTTCAGGCCTCCAGAACTATAGGAAGGTTTGTATTAGTTTTATCCCTTGTTGTTCTGTTGTGTTGTTGCTGCTGAGGAAACCATATGTGTAGTCTTTTGTCGGTCTTGCCTCAGATGCTCCTGACACAGTGATTTTCAACCTGTGTGTTGTGACCCCTTTGAGAGTTGAACGATCCTTCCACAGGAGTTCCATATCAGATATCCTGCATATAAAATATTTACTTTATTATTCATAACAGTAACAAGATTACTGCTATGAAGTAGCAACAAAAATAATTTTATGGTCAGGGGTCACCACAACATGAGGAGCTGTGTTAAGTCAGCATTAGGAAGGCTGAAAACAACTGTCCTGATAGCTGGCTATAATTTTTCTCCATTTTTTATTATAATTTATTCAGATTACATCCCCATTGTTATCCCCTCACTTGTATCTTTCCATTCCCACCCTCCTTCCTTCTTTCACCCTATTCCCCTCTCCTAGACCTCTGACAGAAGGGGACCTTCTCCCCCACCATATGACCACAGCCTATCAGGTCTCATCCAGATAGCCTGTCTCCCCTTCCTCTGTGTGCCACCAGACCTCCTCACCATGGGGAAGTGATCAAGTTGGGGGCACCAGAGTTCATATCAGAGGCAGTCCCTGCTCTCCCCACAACCATGGAGAATAACCTATCCAGTGGCTGGATCTGGACAAGGGGACTAGGTTCACTGCAGAGGCAGTCCCTGCTCTCCCCACAACCATGGAGAATGACCTATCCAGTGGCTGGATCTGGACAAGGGGACTAGGTTCACTGCATGCATTGTTCTTAGCCACTCCTATACATGCATGTGCACCTCCCAACCCCCAGGCACCAATGACTGAATCTTAAATCCATCCATAGCACCCAAGTTCTCAAAAGGAAGCAGATCCTATTTTCTTCCCCTCAATGTATCTGCTTAGCCCCACAACCAGGACACCTTGAGGCTAAGACAATCCTGGTCCCGGTCTGGTGGCAGAAACCCTGCCAAACAGTCCACATTCCAACAGTGTGTACAGAATTAATGTGCGATTCCCCATCATGAGTTAGATTTTTCAAGTAGATTAAGTTTAACAACCAGGAAAATGGCTGGTTTCTTTGCAGTTTGGATCAATAGCAGTATTTCTTGTCTTTATTGAAAGTAAAATTGAATCCTTCTTAGGGACTCAGAATACCACAAAGGAAGTTGCTGTCCTCATATCTGATAATAAATGATGGCAGTACTTTCTCAGCATCATCTAATTTATTCTAAAATAAAACCTCAAAAGATGCAACAGTAATTTAGCAATTTGGAAATTAGCTTAGGAGTACCAGTGCTTTTGAGCTTTGATAATACCTCACTATGAGAACAATGCAAGGTCGCAGAGAAGTCACAACTCACAGGGGCTGGGCAGGCACCTGCAGTTTTATTTATCTGCTTTTGGAGCTCAAACCAGACACTGCTCATGCTTAATCTAATCACATCCCACAACTGCTGGCCCCATGAGCGTCAAGTCCCGGCTGCAGATAGCCACAGGTGAGCCACAGTCTCCAGACCCTCCTTCCTCTGAGCTAGGAGAATTCATCATATTCTAGGGAACTTCGTGAATATTGTAAGATTTTAAAGAATGTATTATTGGTCAGAAAAACTTAAGAGCAAAATCTAATCAAATTGGTTTTAATATCATAAAACTTGACCATAGTGACATCTTTTCCTTTGAACCTAAAGACTGGTGCTTTTTGGAAAGAACTAGGTCTAGAAAACAACTCTTCAATGTAATTGATATTCGCTTTAATTTTAATTGATTATTTCTTATAAACAAACTTTGGAAGAATACTCCTCTTTGGCAACCTTTGTTTCATGTGTAAGCAGATAATTATATTTATGACTTAACAAGAGTAAGTTGCAGCATGCCAATCACTGATGGTCAGAAATGAGCACAGACAGCCTTAGCTCCAGGTAGGATTCTGGGAAAGATGTTGATCATAGCTAACTTTAAATTACATGGAATGGAGTTTAAAGGAGGTGGACATTTATTTAAATAGAATTCTGTCAATAACATTGACACCGACAGCAACCATTTATGAGTTTACCTGTGATTAAAAATTCACCATCAATGTTGGCAACTCTTGAAACAGCATTTTTTTATGGGCACAGGTGCTCCCTTGTCACCCATCCTAATCTCTGCTCCATTTGTAAAGTTGGGTTTTTTGTTTGTTTTTTTAGCATGTGACAGCTCTGCTGGTCGTCCTGGAGGCTGGGGCTGGATTGGGCATCCAGCTCACAGTGCTCTCTTCATCCTGGCAGCCTCTCTGTCTCTCTCAGTGCACAACAACATTAATACTCAACATGAGAGAGCACTTGACCTTGCCTGTATCACAAAGATCTTGTTAGGATATGCAGCTGGGCCATTATCAGCTCAGCTTTCTCCAGCTGGTATGCAATCCAAGGAGAGGATAACAAGGTCAGAGGGGCTCACATAGCTCTTTGTGTTTCCTCTGACCTTGCAGATGATCACACCCTCTTAATTATGCATTTTGCACAGGAACCATGCATTTAAGGTGAGAAGAGAATGAGCCCCTCCATCAGCGTGGTTGCAGCTCATCCCAATGTGAGTCACCATTTCTCTACTCTGGGTACCATTCTCCCATGAGGCTGTGTTATCTAGAGCTTTTGTTTCACTGTGTTTAGCTACTGGTGACATTTGGTTCAGTATCCTAAATATAGCATCAGCTTAAAGGTTTTTAGTTTAGCCATGATTCAGTTTGTGTCTAATGGCAAGTCTTCTATGCAAAAGTACTAGTTATCCAGGCTATCTCACATAGACAAAGTAGCATTTGTTTGTAATAGCATAATACTTTAGGGCAGTGATGGCTGCTTACTACGGTTCTGCCTCTTCTTTATTCTCCATTAGTTTCTATGCTAGAATTTGGAATCTGACAATGAGATTCCTCATAAGCGCCTTTCTTTTTTAAGTATGTACTGCAGTTAAGAGGACTGTTTTCCGGGCTGGGGAAATATCTCAGTGGCTAACATCATGCTGCCCTGCTCTTGCAAGGAACCAGAGCTCAGTTCCCGGCACCCACCTTAGATAGCTGACAACCACCTCTAACTATAGCTCCAGAAGATCTGATGCCTCCTCCTCCATGGGCCCTGGCACTCACACACAAGCCCCTCACACATACAATTCAACATAAAAAGAGGGCTATTTTTAAAATCCTAAGTTTATCCACCTACGTCATTTTCATTTTTCTTACCCACATAGAAACATGAAGACGTTAGATGCTTCATTCTGTTCCTTCTTGCCTCAAATGAAGAAATGAAGCCACATAGAAGCAGACTTTCCAAAGCTACAGCCAGTTAATATATCCCTTCTTATTAACTGCATGATGAAGATGGGAACGTTCAGTTGTTAAGCCCTTGCTTTCTGTTCTAGGTGTGGCTGCCACATACATCAGTCACAGACTCACATAACCTCAAGTGGACCTTTAATGATGCTCTGCCGCTGTGTTCTGAGTCCTTCTTAAGAACTTTAAGTCATATTTCCAGAGTCCTCATCAACCGAAGTTCTTACCTAGTTGGTCAGGTGAATCTAAGACTTGATGTGAGCAGATGATTTTAACACGTATCTGGGGAGAGCTATAGTCCTTAGAATGGCTGAATTGGCAGCTCTATGCCTATCTCTATGCCTTTACATTTTTATCACATATGTATGTGTGTTTTAGATAACAGGAAACATCACATTCTGTTCCTAGTTGTCTGGTCTTTTGGCGCTGTTCTATGTGAACTTCCTCAGCCTTTGTCTTCACTGCATCTTCCTGCAGGGTGGCAGAGCTCCAGTCCCTTAGTTGTGTACATATTGGGTGATGACCTCAGCCTGAGTTTCAATACTGAGTAGCTAATGAGCTTGCAGCTTTGGCTCTCAAGTCTGAGCATGAATCTCTGCTCTTCCTACACAGCCTTCTCTCAAAATACCTGCATGTCTGTAAGCCCAGGTCTTCTTCAGAGAGTGGGGATGAAGCTAGCTGCCTCAAAGTGCCAGGCAGGGTTACTGAGTATCCAATGGGTGGTTTTAATCAGCAGTGCTGATCATTAGCAGGAGTCTGCATGCTAAAGCCGTGGCCAGATCTGGCCCCACTGAGCACAGCTGCTTCTATTTGCCAGTGCTTTGCCTATGTCTTCCTGTTTGACCTACCCAGCATTTCTGAGAAGCATCCAGAAGCTGTGTGGCCCACCTCATTATCTCTCATCTGTCCTGCCAGGAAAAGGCTACTATACAAATAATATTCTAGTTCATTGTGGCTATGGCAACTTCAAAAACTCATGTGTGTTTATCTGTGTTTGCGAATGATGGAGTTAGAACCGGGAAGAAAGATGATAAGGAATGGAATAATCAGTGGTTGAGCTGATGGCCGTCTAAGAAGTGGATCTTCACATTATGATGGGCGGTTCCAGGCTCAGGGGTCCTGCTCAAACTATGGCACCAGCCAAGGACAATACAGGTAGTAAACTTTGAACCCCTACCCAGATCTAGCCAATGGACAGGACATTCTCCACAGTTGAGTGGAGAATGGGGACTGACTTTCACACGAATTCTGGTGCCCCATATTTGATGGGGAGGCCTGGTGGCACTCAGAGGAAGGATAACAGGCTACCAGGAAGAGACTTGACACCCTATGAGCATATACAGGGGGAGGAGGTCCCCTTCAGTCACAGACATAGGAAAGGGGAGTAAGGGGAAAATGGGAGGGAGGGAGGAATGGGAGGGTACAAGGGATGGGATAACAATTGAGATGTAGTATGAATAAATTAATAAAATATTTCTTAAAAGAAGTGAATCTTCATTCTAGCAAGTTCCTACTTGGCTCCATATTCTAGTTGGATTAATTCATGATGTGGCTGCCCTTCTTCTTAGTCCTCTGGGAGAGCTGATGATTATGTAGATATCTTTTTAGTAGAAATTTGTCCTAGAGCTTTGTTGACATAATTTATAGGACCCTGCAATCAGCTATTGTCCTAATAATGACTGAATTGGCAGCTCTATGCTTTTAAATTTTCATTTGACTGTATATAGGCCACCAAGTGCACCAATAAATGATGGCAAACTCCTGAGAAGATCATATTAATCTCATATCGCACACCTGTTAGATTCCAAATGGCTTTGTTCTGTGGATACTATAGAATAAGCTCCCCTCCCCTGAAAGATCCATTGTCTTCCTTGAACATACCGCCTAACTCTTTGGTAACTGTGTTCTGGGTTTTCACTTGGCCCATCTCCTCGTTGTACTCCTTCTCGTGTGAACTCACATAATCCCATAACTTCATATACCTTTTATGTTTAAGACCCAAAACTGTCTCCAGTATGCTTTGCCTGTCTCATCCTCCTTCATCCAATGCACCAATAGGAGCTCTGGTAATACAAACATTCCCTTTACCTCTGCTCTGTGGCTGTCATCTTAATACAAACAATTTGTCACTTGTGTGGCTTCTCTTCTTGCCCCATTGCTTTGTCGCATGTACCCCAACAATACTCATCTGTCTGTATCCTTCAAACGCTTGAACTCCTTTTGGAGCCCCTTTGTCTTTGTTCTGATTTTCCTATATATAGCCAGGCTACTCTGGAGTTGGATCCCTTCTGGAATTTTTCCTTTTATAAGCCTCCACTTTCAGGACTCCCTTGCAGCAAAGGGTCAGTTTAAACATGTGCCCCACTGGGTATTCTTCCCTGAGTTATGCCTGAACCCATCATTTGGTGCATTTCTGAGTCTGTTCTCTGAGATGCCCCTTCTTTGCTCCCTGGCTCACTATCTGCATGTCCCACCACCCAGAGGATCACTGTGGTTTCATTTCTGTAGTGTCTGCTGCCTTATATGCAGAACAGCTGCTCTGGAAGGAGAGATGGGGTTTGCAGATCCCCAGGGAGAAAGAGCAGGTTCCTTGGGAAGCTCATTCTTCTGAGCTAAACTACAAAGTAAATTGCACCTGTGGGAATAAAGCTGTTGATGATGTTTCTAAGAAGCCCCCTTAGGAGATTCAGCAAAGCCTGATGCCTAAGGGGCTGCTTGCCCATCTTCAGCAAAAACAAGTGATGAGCTGACACTTAATTTACAAAACCAAACCTGCAAAAGACATAAGGTTTGTGTTTTCTGGTTTCCCGTGTGATGTAGGAAGGAAATCTGCAGCCGTGATGGGGACTAGTAGAAGACATGTGGTGCGATGTCTCCATGAGGATAATTTCCCTAAGCCCCATTTTGGATAAAACATAAGCAGGCTGTAGTCCCAGCAGACAGGGTTGGATGTCTGTTTCAAGTGGCCAAGGATGTCAGGCATCCTACGAATAAAATGAATCTTTTCTCCATTCTTTCTAGACAGTAGGAAGGAGAGGGTGCTCTGTGGACTGGCTCTAAGACAAATGTACCTATAGAAGTAAGTATGGCTGGCTACCACTCACAGGTAGGTAGAAAACCCAGAGAGCAAGCAGAAAGAAACCTGGCAGTCAGATGCCACAGGGAGTTTGCAATGTGAGAAAGTAACCTGGCGTACCATGCTATGGAGACTTATTGTAGCCCCCCCCCCCCTTTCTCTGAGCACACACGCACAGATGTGCCTCCAGAAGACTGGAGATTTTCTCTTGGTTAGATCTATTTGTGCCCAAGATCATTGGCTGCCCATCCTCATTCTGTTTTAAATGAATGTTGTCTGCCATCCTAAAGCACTGAACTGCCAAGTCCCCATTAGATTCTAGGCCTACAGGCCTGGGTGTTCATGCATGCTCCAACCACACCACACTTGGGCAGAATGTCTTGCTTTCTCTGACTATCTGGGATGAGAGCTAAGCCTCTGAAATCAGGAGGAAAGATGGGGGGAGGGGGCTGGAGGATGGTTCTTCACAGTAAATGAATTGCAAGTGAATGCATGTAGGAGACTGAACTGTGAAGCAATTGCGTTTTCACCAGAGTCTACCAGGAGATTCCAAATCTAGAAAATCCGGGTCCTTAGAAAAAGCCACTGTCTAAGTGACCTGGCAGTGTCACCTGTGAAGTCACCTGGGACACCTTTCACCTGCCTGCCCAGAGCTTTTCATGTTCAGAGCAGGCTGGGAAAAGCTTGTGAAGCAGGCAGCAGGAAGGTTTCAGGGAAAGGTGTGGAAGCAGCTGAGATAAAGGCATCTTGCCAGCACAGTGTCTGGCCTTGTGCCCGGGGTGCAGAATTAAATATGAACACTGATGCAATTGGAGGAACAGAACACACAACACTTTCAGCTTCCAGCAGAGGGAGAGGGAAAGGGAGAGAAATGGGGGAGAGGGAGAGAGAGATGGGGGTAGAGGGAGAGAGGGAGAAAGGGAGAGAAAAGAACCTGTCCCATCTTTGCTTGAACCTTGATGTGTTAAAACAATGGAAGACATTTTTACAGCCAATGCCAGAGACTGCCTTTAAAAAAAAAAGATAGTTTAAAATTATTGTGAGGTTTATTTTTGTTCTTTTGAGCTGATACTACTACTATCGTCACATTGAAGTAAAAAATAATTTTTTGAAGATATAGGCTTAAGTATTTACATGTAAAATAATGTTGCATATGGAATTTACTTTAAAATATTCCAGCAAAATTAAAGTGTAGGGAAGTGGTAAATGAAAGAAAACTGGCTGAATGTTGATGTGGTGGTAGAGGGGGTGTGAGCATTTGGTTTCATCTACCAGTGTGTTGGCTTGAACAGTCCTGTTATATATAAAAGGTTAAAGATGTCAGGCATATTGGCACACCTTTAATCCCAACATCCAGGAAACAGATGCAAATGTATTTCTCTCAGTTTGAGGCTAGCCTGACCTAATGAGACCCTGTCTTAAAAATAAAAAATAACTATGATTAAAATGCAATTTATTTATAAAAAAAAAAAAAAAAAAAAAAAAGAACCTGTCCCATACTTTACTTGTACATTTCAGGAGATTAGGCACAAAGATAAGGCACCTGCTATTCTTTGTAAGAAAATAATTTACATTCACATGTCAATTGTAGAGCCATCATAGCCTTACAGTTTACATGTACAGATCATAATTAAACTCTTTACCACCTACTACTGTTCAAACATAGTTCTCAGATATTCAGACTATGGATTTCAAAAGACAAGTCTGCATGAAAAGGAATTACCTCTGAATGCGCGAAGCTAGCATCTAAGAAATACACTATAGGGATTAGAGAGAGAGAGTTCTGGAGTCAATGGTACTTTCTGTTCTCTGGAGGACCCAATTCCAGTTCCCAGAACCTACACTGGGATGCTCACAGCTGCCTTTAAATCCAGTGATAGAGCATCCAGGGCACCTAGTAAAACATTACTTCATATACTAAAATCATAAATACTTAAAAAGCTACTGTTAAGTAAACTTGTAAAATAATTACTTAAATATATCCAAATGGTGAACTATTCTGTAGAAATACAAGAATAATATAGGTTTAAATGTGTTGACATAGAACACCTAACTAAAAATACTCAGTGAAAAACAATGTTTAAAATGCAAAGCAATTTTTTTGTACTCTATACATGTGCAATTCACATGATTTAAGAAAACCTTGAAAAAGAAGATGAAACAGTCAGTAGAAGTTTAGGAATATGGCATCAGAGGTGTTTCCCGTCTCTCAGTTTGTATGTTGCAGTAACAAGAGGCCATCACATTACCTGAGGGGTTAAAAATCAATGTATGGTATCATGTGGACAAAGAAAAGCCAGGACATTTTTGTTCACAATGAAAAGCATATAAAGGACACAGATTAGTCAATTCTGACCAACTGTAATAACAGGCAAATATAAAATAAAATGGCAAAATGGCATTTAACCTGCGAGTCTCAATGTTGAAAGAGGCTTGAGAAATAACTAGTTGTAAGTTGTTATAAAGAGAACCAGGGCATGAGCCAAGCATGATGGTGCACGCCTTTAATCCCAGCACATGAGAGGCAGAGGTAGGCAGATGGCTGTGAGTTTGAGGCCAGCCTGGTCTACAAAAGACAGTCCAAGACAACCAAGGCTCAGTATAACAGAGAAACCTTGCCTCAAAAAACCAAACCAAACAAACAAACAAACAGACCAGGGCAACCTTTTGGAAGTGTAATTTGCTCATGCCTTCCAAAATTCAAATTTTCCTCTGGCACTAACTAACCTAGCAATTACAGTGCTAAGAGTTTATCCTACAGAATGTCTGGTGATGCTGTTGCAGCTCACATCCACAGATGTCTTCCTAGTGCTTTGTGTGTAGCTGTGAAGAGAGTGCAGGGGACTGGCCACTTCACAGCTGTGCTGCAGAATACCACAGGGCCAAGAAAATACTGAGGATCCTCAGGTGTAAAAAAAGTGAAATAGAAGAAGCTTATGAACTTGGAGAAATAGATTTAGTGCCCTGGGAGGAAGAGGGGGCGAATATGTTTGTTCAGTATTCCCTGACTTTCTTGGGGAAAAAACAAACCTAATATCTCAAATTGTAGAATATGTAAAGCCATTTTTAATTTTATAACTTTAGACTTAATCTTTAGTGTTTTCTCTCCTCCTCCCCTCTCCCCTTCCCCTCTCTCCACCCCCTCTTCCCTCCCCAATTATCCTTCCTCTTCCTCTCTGCCCTGTGTGTGTATATACATCCATATGTGCATGTCTGGGTGTGTGTGTGTGTGTGTGTGTGTGTGTGTACGTGCGTGCGCGCGTGAGTGCACGCTGTGTGTATTGAGCAATGCCAGATCCCCTGGAGCTGGGGTTACAGATGTGTCTTAGTCAGTGGTCTATTACTATGAAGAGATACCATAGCCAAGGCAACTCTTATAAAAACAAACAAAAAACAACATTTAATCAGTGGCTGGCTTATAGTTTCAGAGGTTTAGTTCATTATCATCATGGCAGGAAGCATGGTGGTGTGCAGGAGAAGCAGCTGAAGAGTTCTACATCAGGATCCACATGCAGCAGGAGGAGAGAGCCACTGGACCTTGTTTGGACTTCCAAAACCCCAAAGCCCACACCCAGTGACACACTCCCTCCAACAAGGCTATATTTCTCTCCTTTCAAATGATGTTCCTTCTTCATGATTAAGTATGCAAATCTACAAGCTTATGGGGACCACTCTTATTTAAAACACCACACAGGTGGTTGTAAAACAACTTATTTGGGTCCTGGAGACCAAGCTTGGGCCCTCTGGAATAGCAGCAAGCTTTCCTAACCACTGACTCATCTGATCATCTCTCTTTTTTTTTTTCTTTTTGTCCATATTTTCTTTGTCTTATAATATATGTGATTATAGAGTATTTGTCAAAAGAAACGTACTGTCTGGAGATATTGCTTGGTCCTTAGAATGTTTGTCTGGGTTGCAGAAAGCCCTGGGGTTGATCCCAAGAACTGTGTAAACCAGGTCCTGTGGTGCACATTCATAGTCACAGCACTGGAGAGGTGGAGGGAGAAACTCAATAGTTCAAGGGTATCTTCAAGTATATAGTAAGTTGGAGGCCAACTTTGGATACAAGAGACCGTGTTTAAAAACAAAACAAACCCAAACATATTGAAGAAGTAGACTGGCTTACAAGTCACCAAACAAGATTTCCATGCCAAATGTATTGTTGAATATCTTCCATATTATTACATGTAGTTTTCGCATTGTAGTGTATCTACATGATACAGACTTTCTTTCCCTCTGTCTTTACTTATTAGATACCTGGAGACATTTGGGGACCTTTACCTTCAAACTGAGATCATCAAGGTTAATTAATAAAAATCTATACAGTAAATTGGATTGTCAGTTGATAGAAAATCTGGAAGCACTCCACGTTACCTCCCTGCAAATAAAAGTTCTAGGTCCAGTGTTGGGCACCAGTGCTTCTGCTGAGGCGACTTCTTAAAGTTCCACATGCTGGTTGCAGCCCATTACTACACACCTTCAAGCAAGCTGCCTGCAGGTCAGCTTAACAGTATGAAGTAGTCATGTTCTCCCAGGGTTTCACCTGATAGACATTTATATCTGATTTATATTCACACAGACACAGGTATTCCAACAAAGAAATTATAAATGCTTGTAAGGTACATTGGAAACATTCACCTTTGCTAGCTGCTTAGGAAAAATCCAAGTTTACAGGGTGAGAGGAATTTAGGACACTGAGATCAAGGTGGGGTTAGTAAGCCTTACAAGGTTCAAATAATAGTTGCCAGAGGAGGTAGGATCTTTGTGGAGAGGTGTGGTCACTGTAGATGGTTCCACATCTATGCGCGAATGGGAAGCACTAACTGAACTTACTGGGTTATCATAAAGACCAAGTTATGAGGCAGGTGGGGATTATGCTGAGAGGAAAAATGTGGGGAATTGGAGGGGCAACAGGGGTTAGATATGTTCATATTTCATTGTGTTCAGCTATGAAATTCTCAACAAAGGTAAATCAGTTTGTGTAAAATGTACTTGTATGGCATGGGTCTATTGTGTAGGATGTAATATAGTTAAAGAGTTACAAAAGCTAAAGCGACGCATAGGGCTGAGAAGGCAGGTGGGTGAGTCTCAGATTGAGAAAGTGGCAGCTGAGAGACACGGAGTAGAAGGGGCCTCAGGAAGCTGTGGGGCACCCAGCACTGCTTGCCTAGGGTATAGTTATTGCTGAGATAAAACAAGTGTGACTTGGAATCACTGACCTTGGAGAATTTTGACCTGAGAGCCAGTGTTCCTGAGGGCATATGGGGATGGGGGAGCAGTGTATACAAGCTGATTTTATTTTGAGGCATCAAGACCATTGGCAGATGCTGAGCAAAAGGATGATTTGATGTGACAAGTTTTGCCAGAGTTACATCCTGCTGTGTTGACAAGAGATGGAGTTTTCCCTATAGCTGTAGCATGGATACCTGCTTGGTGACAACTGTCACTATTGAGCAGAGGGAAAGACATTATGCTCTAGATAGTTTTTTTTTTTTCAAGTTACCTGGGATGAAGGAACTGCAGTTGAGGAAATGCCTCTATTAAATTAGCCTATAAACAGGTCTGTGTGGTATTTTCTTGATTGTTGCTTGGTTTAGGGTGCCCTGGTCCCCTTCAAATGTTGCCGCCCTGTGCAGATGATCCCGGGTGCCATAAGAAAGCAGACTGAGGAACAAACCACTCAAGAGAATTCCTCTGTGGTTTGAGCTTCTACCCATGACTCCACTTCCAGCCTTGAGTTTCTTCCCTGACTTCTCCCAGTGACAGAGTACGACCTGAGAGGTGTACCATTAAACAAGCCGTTTCCTCCCCTGTCTTTTTTTTTTTTTAATCACAGCAGTAGGAAGCACACTAGGACACCGTGTGGCAGGGGCATTGGTGTGGAAGCAAACTTCTTCCCTAGCCTCCTAGAATGTAAAGCAGGCATGAGCAGTGAGTAGAGAGTGGACTGTGAGAAAAGAAGTGAATTGACAGTAACTCCAGGTGGGCTTGGTGTGGGCTGTGAGGAGAACACAGGACAGAGAACATCTCTGGCCTTCACAGGAGGCATGGAAGGCCTGCCTTCAGGAGATGGAAGACTTCAGGAGGACAAATCTGAGGAAAAAGGACAGACTAGCACCCATGCCTGTGAAGTGGACATCTAGTAATGCAGACTGATTGAGGAGGCACTGAATTTGTGACTAGGTGTCTATGAAGAGCAGTGTATGGCTGATGCCAACATCTGAGACTTGATAGTGGGAGAGGAGGCTCACTGGATAAGGCATCCTTTGTTCTAGGCCAGAGATAAGGCCATTCTCATTCTTTTGCTTTGTGTGTATGAAGGATTGTCTACACACCAGTTTCCCTGTGTTCCATGCAGGAGTCAGCACCAGAAATCACAGAGAGAAAGCCACAAAGAGCTACTCTCGGTGAAGACTGTCATGAGCCCAGAGCTCATGAGGGGCACCATTCAGAACAGAGGGGGTGAATTCTCCGCTCTTTGTCTTTGGGGTTCTTGGAATACATGATCTACAGTAAGGCAGCTATGGAATAGGCATAGGGCTGAATGAATTACAGACTGGCAATTTTTCATAAATAAAGAGCCATGAGCATAAAGGGCTATGTATGCAATCGATAGGTCACCATGATAAACATATACAGTGTCATACCATGGAAACAGGGCCTGATCTGACAGCGTGGAGGAGGTGAGAGCTTGAGAGGTGTGACTGGGGAGCCCCTAACATTCTCTATTGACACACACAGAAAGAGAGAGCACAGAGTGTTTGGCTTTGGGGTCCATTGGCTTTAAGGGGGTGCTGGTGCTTTGAGTTAGGGGTTTAAAAAACGGTCATTATCCTGAGAATTGAAGTGTGTAGAATCAGCATGGTCATTATCAATAAGTTGTTTTGTTTGTTTTGTTTGGGCTTTTATTTAGGATACCTAGACCGGGCCCTGTAGGCCTTGCAAGATTGTGTCCTGTCTCAATTCTCAGTATATCAGGGTTGAAAAAGGGAGCACGAACTTAAAGTGAAGGTCCCAGTCACTAGAGTACCCAAGAACAGAGGCCAGAGAAGGTGGGGAAACCCATTAGCACCTGCTGTTTTTAGCACTCTGCTGCTCAAAGGTAGACTGGAGATACATCACCAGGACACACTACGGCCGGCTAAATCAAGCGTCTGCTGACCATACAATCAAAGTGGATAAATGTTGCTAGTGAACAGTCACCTCCCTGGTAGCAGAATGCTAACCCTGAGGGCTTGGTCTGCCTTTCAGCAGTTGCCTCTTATAGTGTGTTCATCACAAAATGCTGTTCTGGGTAATTAGAAACAATGTCCAAATCTTGCAGCAACATTGGAGCTGGGAATGGTGATCTATCCCCTTAGGCTCGGCTTTGCACGTGGAGGTGAGACTTCACCTTCACGCAGTGTCCTCACTGGATTCACAAGCCTGTTTACACAGCTCAGTAAAGCCCTTGTGTGAAAGAAAGCTCACAGTTTTAATTTTTAAAAGCATTTTTCTTGTTTTTCATAAGTACTAGCTTGTGGCACTGATTAGTCTCGGGACGGTGGCTCTAGGCGATGGCAATGTCCCTTCTGCCCTTATTATTTTAATCACAGTTTTAGGTGAGAAACACGAGAAGTTAATTAACGTGATCCTTACTTTACCTGTAAATGCTTCTATTTATAATGCCACCATACAATGTTTCTAACTTGATTTTACCATTGATAGTATGCTGGTTGGTTTTTTGTCATCTCGACCAGATTTATCTGGGAAGAGAGAGCCTCAACTGAGAAGTTTTCTCCACCAGCGTGTCTTGTACACAAGCCTGGGAGACATTTTCTTGGTTGGCAATCGATCTGGGAGGGTCCAGCCCACTGTGGGTAGTACTCCCGGCCATCCCAGTCAGCCCCTGCTCCCCCATCCCACCCCCAACCCCGCGCAAGCAGGTGGTCCAGGGCTGAGTAAATCACGGGAACAAGCCAGCAGACAGCACTCTATCATGGCATTTCCTTTGGATTCTGCTTCAAGTTTTTTTCCTTGGTTGTCTTAGACGATGGGGTATGGCTGGGATGGGTGAACTAAATAGAACCCTTTTCTTTTCGCGTTGCTTTTGGTCATTGTGCTTACCTCAGTGCTGTAGAGCATATTGACTAGGAAGTAATAAGAAAGAGCGTTGCTATGCGACATGGAGCTGGATGCTTCTTTCAACACAACAGGACAGTGTGGTCCACGGGATCAATCTGTCTGCAGCAGATCCTGTTGCCTTGTTGTGTCCTCAAAGGCCACGAGAATGCCTGACACCTTCTAGAACTCAGTGAGTCAGGCTAATGAAGCAAAGTCATGAAGGAAGGAAGGAGCAGAAAAGCCTCTCTGTGCCCTGGCAGTTACTTCTTGTCCCCTTCCCACTTTATGTGTCTCTCCATCTCCTCCCACCACTTTTATCCTTCTCCTGATTCCTCTGTATTCTTGACTCTATGTTACGAGTACTTGTGACTCATCTCTCAACACATACCGTGAAGGGCACCCAGGGATCAGAGAAACCTGCTTGTTCACGGACTATTCTAGAGGATTTGATTCATCTGGTAACTAGAGAGGAAAGGCCCTGAACATATCAAATTCTTACACTGAGATGTACTGCAAGGGCTAGGGAAATGCTGAGGGTACAGTACTCGATTAGCATGCCCAAAGCCCTGGGTGCCAGCCAGAGACAGAACCAAAAATAAAGTATATATACCATAAAAGCAGATGTTTAAAATATAAAGAATGGAATGGGTCTTAAGATAGTAACGTATTTTCATTCCAATGAGAAAGGAGCTCCCGGGTCTGGGAGAAGGCTTTCGAAGTTCTTTAGACAAATTATCAGCCATTCCAGAACTGGACAAAAGAGGCACTAGGAAAAGTACCAGAGAAGACAGTGTGGAGCTGCCTGGATGGACAGACTGAAAACTGTAAGGTCTGTAGGTGGAAGACAGTGAGAGACACAGAGGAGTGAGTATGGGGTGGCCAGGGGCAGGGAGTCACCCCCGTCTCTAAGATGGATGCTCTATCTCACATGACATAGTGACATGAGATCAGTTGGAAGAGTTCGAAACTCCTGCTGTGAATAGTTGATAGAGAATTTGATTAAGTCACAGTGGGGAAGTTTAAAACTTGAAAAGCAATGACTGTATTTTGACTGATTGCAAAGAGACACAGGAAAGAATCCAGATTGAAGAAGCCAGGTGAGACCTTAGTGAGGGCGTGGTTTAGATCAGTTGATCAACACCTTTCTTTCTTCCCTTGCTTTCTCTCTTACACACACCCATGGGGGAGGGCGGCGGGGGGGATTCTGTGGTTCCTTGAACCCCTGAAAGTATATCTTGCCCATTTCTCTTAGCAACTTTTTGGGTTCTAGTAGGCATTCCTGCTCAAGGCTTAAAGTGACACAGCTGTCATCATGTCTCTTTTGAAGGTAAGAGGTGGGTCACTGGCTGATGGATCCTACTGTCAGGATGTTGTTCCCTTTGGTGCTATGGTGAACTTGTAGAGGTCAGAGGACAATGTGTAGGAGTTGGTTCTCCTTCCACTATGTGGATTTTGGGGTTGAACCCAGTTGTCAAGCATGGCATTTTCCCACTGATCCATTTTGCCAGCCCAATACAATTATTAGAATAGACAAAGTTGTTCCCTGAACCCCTCAAAAACAGGATGGTCATGTATGTATGTACCAAAGGCATGCAGCAGGGGTTGCAGAGGGAGCCTGAGATCACATTGGTCTGCAAAGCAACTTCCATAGGAACTGTTATCAAGCAATTGCTGAAAAAGATTAAATCCCGCAGTGTCCCCAGTGGGAATGCCTGGGACCAAGGCACAGCCTTTTAAGGTCCTCAATGTTATGCTTCCAAATCATATTGCCTGCCTATTCACACTTTGCTGGCCAGAAGCAGGTGACTCTGTCTGGTAACTCGGCCACTGTTTTTCTTTTACTAGGTATTCAAAGCCTGAACCTTGACACAACCATCACTCATTTGGAGCTGAGGGATTGGGTCTTGTTTTTCTCCCACCTAAAGGTGCAGTGTTGCTTGCACGAGTCTGCGGGCTTCTTGGGATTCCTCCAGGGATTGCAGTGGTCATGCTGTGAACAATTGGTGAGGAGCTGTGGAAGAGCTAGTGAAGGGAAAACACAGAAGATGTGGGCTGTGACACACGTGGGGAACCGTGCCCTGTCCTATAGCTTAAGAGAAACTGCTGTTCTGGGGTATGAAAAAGAAGGGAACCGAGTCAGGATCCTCAGGCCATATTGTGTACAGAAAACTTAAGCGTTTGCCACAATCATTAAAATTTGTCTAGGATTAAACAACTCTCTTCTCATTTCATTTGGACAAGCAGAAATAGAATCAGGTAAACAGATCTGTGTGCAGACATGATGTCTAATGCCAACCTGGGTGGACATGAGCTTTGGATCCTTTCAGGATGCCATTATTTGCTTGAGGAACAAAGTGATTTATCTGAGAACTAAGCATGGAAAGGAACACTTGAGGTAGAGGTGGGTCTTCTCTCTAGGGTCAGGGCAGTCTAGTGGTGGCCTAAATTGTATTTGGCCTTTATAACATATACTATTTAGTTTACTGAGCCAACTTTGGTGATCCTGACTACATTAATTTTTGAAAAATTAAAAACAATACTAAAAATGTTCAGGTAAAAACACACAATACCCCAGTGTTTTACTGCTTAAGCTACATATAACCATTGACCAAATTTTGACTGGTGATTTTTTTTTTAACATCACTAAATAGAAAACATTTTACATTGCCTTATGCTTTGGGGCTATAGGATAATGTTGAAAGATCCTGTCTTTCTTGCCATTTCTCTGAGGCATAAGGATCTTAGAATAAATGAAAATGTCTCAATGGCCTTGGGGGAGTAGGACAGGCAGCCAGAGAAGGCTCCCTGAAGGTATCAACCCTTACCCGTTGCCTGAGGTGAATCATTCCACTTGTGTTCTCTACTCTCTCCATGTCCAAGATCCATGTAACTTCAAGCATGATCAGTGTGAAGATCAATTTGGGAAGCATTACGTACGTCAGGGTTTACCAAACCTTGGAATATAAAAGTCCTACCAAGACCACCCTTCCTTCAGATCCCCATTTGCCAGCCTGGCACTTTCCCAAACCCACCTGCACTGGGTACTTTTCTCATGGCTGAGACCAAATGTCTGGAAAGAATATCAAGCTCATGGTTTGAGGGGATATGGTCCCTCACAGCAGGCAAAGTATGGGAGGGGAAGCAGAAAGCAGCTGGTCCTGTTTCATCGGCAGGCAGGAAGTGGAGAGAGATGAACGGCAGTGCTTGCCGGTGCTTGCTAGGCTCTTGCCTGTGCCTTTTTAGTCAGTCCCAGACACCATCCTGTGTCAGAGTGGTTTTCTCACACCACTCATTTAATGATCTCAGAAATACCTTGACAGACATACTCAAATATGTGTCTCACTGGTTCCTTTGGCTTAACTTAATCCAATCAAGTCAAGAATCAACAATCAACATGATCTCTCAAGTAAACCTAGAATTTATAATTCCCTTGGAGTCCCCACATCTGCTGAACTGTTGGCTGTAGAGAGAGTGTGGATTAAAATCAGTCAGAGAAGGAGACACAGAAGGATAACCTCAGGCAGGTTCCAAATATGAAGCTCCTCTGGCCCTCTCACCATAGAGCCAGATGTGTTAACCTCCCAACACAGATGTGCTACAAAGGGTATGGAATTCTGCCAAGCAGGGAAGCATGTCCAAGCTTCAGTGTCCAGAGATTATGTTGGCACTTCATTACAGAGGCACAATTGCTTGAATCAGTGTCACACGGTACTTGAGCTCTGTCTCCAGGCCCACTGGCAGCACCTCAACCTCAACTCACACTGTAGATCTTTATAGCATGGCCAACCCCTACCAAGATGCAACCAGCCCTCAAGGTATGTTTCCTGCTATACCTAGGATCTGATAATGCCCTGAAGGGACCAGCCCCCGTGTGATATGACAAAGTCCCCTCCCAAGTGATAAATCAGAACCTCTCTGTGTTTAATGCCAATTTTTTTTTTACTGCATGCCCATAAATAAAACATAGTATTGTTATTAAGGATATTTACATGAAATGTTTAATTTAAAAATGTTATATAGAGTGAATAATGATCTGTTAGTAGTGAATACAGAAAGGAAGGAAAAAAGGTGGAAAGCAATGCTGGATGGTTCCTTTTGCTCCTTTGTTTATCTATTAAAAATTTAGGGGTGTTCTCAAGTATGGAGTCCTGAGTTATATGTTTGTAGACATGGTTGACCATTCTGCTTGTTGACATGGTTTAGTGCAAATGAGAAAGTATAGGGCTGAATCCTGTGATCATGTGGGCTATAAAAAGCTTCCTTAAGACAGATTCTTCAGGGAAATGCTCATGAGGCTGTGGTGCAGATATGATGCTGGTTTTTTGTCCAGTTTC
The DNA here is from genome assembly GCF_903995435.1 of Acomys russatus. NCBI lineage: Eukaryota > Metazoa > Chordata > Mammalia > Rodentia > Muridae > Acomys > Acomys russatus. Next base: position 10,477,935 of record NC_067163.1, on the reverse strand, counting down.
TTCATCTACCTGATGTATCATTGTCTCTAATACTCCCCATCTGCTGTTCCTGGAAACTCCTGTTTTGTAAGAAACAAAATCCATGATAGAAAACATATTCTTTATCATATTATAAGTAGAAATGCACTGACATGCATATCACTCCTTCAGGTTATAACATAGAAAGTAGTTTTAGAAAAGTGGCTTAAGTATGAATTATCTTAGTTGGGATAATACAGAACAACAGAGAAATGGATTCAGCATTATTAATCTACCTATCTTGATGCTGAGACCAAACTCTGATGAGAAGCAATGTAAGGGAGAAAGCGGTTATGTTGGCTCACAGTTTGAGAGGATACTGTGCTACCATGGCAGGGAAGGAGGTAGCAGGACTTGGGGTTCGCTGCTCATATCACATTTCCACGCAGGAAGCAAAAGATGAACGCTGCTGTTCAGCTTGCTTTCTCCTCTTTACGCAGTGTGGATCCCAGGTCGGTAACTTCCCACTTCAGGTATCTTCTTCTAGAAACCTCATCACAGGCATGTCCAGAGGTCTGTTGTATGAAAATTTTCTCCTGGGTAGATACAACACACACACACACACACACACACACACACACACACACACACACACACACACACACACGTACATGCATGCACGCACACCTACTAATCCCAGAAAGGAAATCCACAATCGACCAAACTAATGATGTACCAAAGTACAAATTTCTAAACCAATACGTTTTAAGTGTGGTCACCAACAAGAGTGAATGAATGGCTCCTTACTGGGAGGAAGACCCACAAGCAGCGTTATCACCATAAAGCCCACCCCAGCACAGGCAACTCCCCCTTGGAGCTCACCGCATGACTCAGAGTCAATTCTACAGGTCCAGAGTCTCCTCCTCAGAAGTTGTTTAACCCTTCTATAAATATGTGGAGGAACTTTCCCGAATCTTTCAGGTTTCCACCTTTCCCCGAGAGGTGACATTTTATTTACTTCCAGAATTGCATGTTTCACCTCAGACCAGTTTCTATACATCAAGCTTTGTTTCCTGTGTGATTCTAGATTCTGTCCATTTGGAAAATTAACTATCATAACAATAGCAAGAGTGCCAAATATTTAGGATTCATAGAGAAAAAAAAGTAATTTCCTAAGCAAATATTGTGGCAGTTAGCAAAACTCAGTCTTTTGCCAGCACCTTTTCATAGTTTGTGGATGCACGAATCCAAGCTTGTGTTCACATTAAGTATGCTATTGGTGTTTCCTTGTGCTTGGACTTGCGTCCTAAAGACTCTATCTCACTAGCTGTGCTGGAGTGAAGTAAAGATCGTCGGTGGTAAGGAAGGCGGTGGGTAGCATGCGTTCTAAATCATTGTTATGAAATCGAGGTCAAGCATGAAATATCCCAACCATTTTTCGAAAGAGCAGACCCTTTGAAGTGATTATTCATATTCATGAAGTCCTGGGGGGATGGCAGAGTTCACCCCATTCTGGAGGCTTCATTAAAGAGAAGCACGGTGTAACTTTCACTTTGAACTGTGGGTTGATACTTCAGTGACAGTCACAGGGTCCCAAACCTCATGCCACTGGCTCCCCCACCCCCAAATGGAACATAAAGAAAAACAGATCTGTGTGTATCTCTACTGAAAGTCAAGGTCTGAGTCACAGACAAGACTATTAAAATTCAGTGTGACAGCTATAAATTCTGCCTCACAGAGGCAAACTTTAAAATGTGTTGGCCCATTTCTTTAAGAATTCATTCAAGTTCCTGTGAGGGCCAGGTTCCTAATGGGAGTGGAGCAGGAAGATTTGGGTGGCCAGTTCTCACAAGTGTAGTCCCTATGGTACAATGGACAGTTTCTTACTGAATAGACTAATGAAGGCATCTGTAGAAGAACAAGCTCCTGGCTCCTGAATTCTCCTACAGCACTGAGTATCCTTTCTCCACACTCTCTCCATCTTTGTTCTGCTTAAAGCTCATGTTAAAGTTGATAGCTTTTGAAAAGGAAGCATAAAACAGCAAACACTTGGGTATTATGAAAACCCCAAGCACTGTGCTAAACACCACTCAAGGGACCCTTGGGATCCCACCTGAGTCTACAAGAAGCCACCTGTACCCAACACAGGGCAGATCAGGAGTAAAGGATAGATAGCTTAAACTTCCCAGGGCACCAGCAAGGCAGGTAGTCCTTGGCTGGAAGACTTGGTATCCATAGTGTAGGGTACCAAACAGAATCACACATAGAGTAGGGTATCATATGGATTTTACAAGGCTTCGACTTGAGCTCTTTCTTCCTGCTTGCTCTTCCAAATGTGTTGTCAGGTCTGAAAACCAAGAAGCTTTTTGCTCACAGTGTTCTTTTTAAACCCATAGGAAGGAGGTCCTTCCTTCTCACTTCCATAAATAGAAAAATGCCCCGATATTAGAGGCCCAAGTTAATCATTACTCTATGTGTGCATATTTCTCCTAATGATACCACCTAGGTTGAATTAATTAATTACCCCCTAACAATTCCAGCACCTGGTTCAAGAGCCTCATGCAATTAACTCATCATTTTGTGCTAAATCAGTAGACAACTTTGTCTTATTCACTTTGAGCAAGGAACTGTATGTTAGTCATTTTTCTTATCTCTGTGAATTCAAGGCCAGCCTGGTCTACAAAGGGAGTCCACGACAGCCAAGGATACACAGAGAAAACCTGTCTTGGGGGAAATGAAAGGAAGGAAGAAAGGAAGGAAGGAAGAAAGAAAGAAAGAAAATTCTATACAAAGGAAAGAAAAAAAAGCCCTGTATGAAGACCTCTATAGGAATTGTGTGTGTGTGTGTGTGTGTGTGTGTGTGTGTGTGTGTGTGTGTGTGTGTTTATATATGAATATACAAATGTACATGGTTTTCCGTGTATGTGGGAGTCCAAGGACCACATTAGGTGTTGGTCTTCACCTTCCTTATTTTCTAGACAAGGTTTGCATATTCCAGGCAAGATGGCCCAAGAATCTCTAGGGATTCTCCTGTTTCTGCCTCCTCTCTCCCTGTAGGAGCTCTGAAATTTCAAAAACTCATGCTGCACATTTGACTTTTATCTGGGCTCATCAGATTTGAACTCTGCGCCTCACTTTTCTGTGGCAAGTATTTATATCCCCTACATAATCTCTCAGCCCTCAATATATATGTGTTGTACACGGTGTAATTAAATTCATAAGTGACAGTGCATGAACACATAGGAGTGCTTATTAATGAATGGCAGGATTTTTTTTTTTTTTGCACGATTTCCCTTTAAAATCATTGGCATATGCTTTCAAGGAATATGTTTCTTGGAAAGATACCAAAAAAAAAGTGAAATTCCTAATTCTTGAGGGACATTTCCCAGGACAAGCATAGGACTGCTGTCCCCTCAGCTAGGACACAAAGAGAACATAGAAGTAGCTCTACTCTAGCCCAGTGAATGGATGAGTGTGTTGGGGTTACTTACAAGAGAGTTGGTGTCTCTCACACACACAGCTCTATCACCAAAACTTACCAGCCTGGCATGGGTGATGACTCACAAAAGCTCAGGCAGCGGAGTCCCCACCCCATGCCAGCCATCTATCTCCCAAGTACATTAGCAGGTTCAGGTCGATCTTTGGCTGGGATTGGTGCTTGTTACAGAATAAGCAAAGCGGAGCACATGTCAAGCAGTAACGTATGCTAATGGCGTGTGTGTGTTCTGCCACCTGAAGTCCTCTCAGTGAGCACATGACTGAACAAAAGGAGTCCAAACTAAGCCTCTCCACAGGCAAGCCTAGATCTACACTGTGCCCAATATGAAAACTGTTGTTGAGACTGAGCCTTGTTCCACACATGCTCTTTGGGTTCCCTTTGGGTCCATTTTCTAGGACAAGAAGCTAAGGGTTGGAATATAAGTGCATCATATTCTCAGATATATAAAAATATATATTCCCTAGAATTTTAATAATACATAATTAAATTAATTAGCACTAATTAGCAAAATGTTTATTAAAAACCTGATATAGGACTAAGGCTCTCACTCAGATGGTAGACTACTTGCCTGGAATACCTTGGTCCTATCCCCATTAGGACATAACCAGGTATGGCCACCCATGTCTAGAGTCCCAGCACTCAGGAGGCAGAAGAGGGAGGTTCAGAAGTTCATTCTCTAGGACACAGAGAGTTTGACAGTGGCCTTAGCTAGAGACCCCCGTCTCAGTTTATTAAAAAAAAAAAAAAAGACCAGAAAGATGGCTCCGTAGATAAAGGTATCTTTCCCCAAGCCTGACCATCTGCATTCCATCCCTAGGTGACAAAGAAAGAAGTAAAACTCTAGAACTTTGTCATCTGACCTCCACATGCATGCTGTGGCATACACAAACCTACATACCTGCATATGTGTCTTCCCTCCATGAGATAAGTAAATACAATGTAATTTTAAAAATAATGTAAAATATGGCTTCAACAAGAATAACCAAACTTGGCATCATGGTGTGCTTGTTCTAACTGCATGCACACATATGCTGCTCGTTTATATATGTGTGGCCTGCGTGTAGGAGTGACCATGGGTAGTTTGTGGGTACCTGTGCTATTGCCTCCATGAGTGAAACAGTCTTAGTATTCTCTCATTAATATTTTGTGAATAAATCACAATGCCTATAAAATACTTTAAAAGATGTATTTGTATTTATGTACAGGTGTGCATATGTACACATACACATGTGGATATCAGGGGAGGCCAGTAGAGAGTACAGCATCCCCAGGAGCAGAGCAGGAGTAACAGGCTATTGTGAGTGCCTAGCAGGAGTGCTGGGCGATGAACTCTAGTCCTATGCAGAAGAGCAAGTCTTTATAACTACTGACCTACCTCTTCAGCCCCCAATTTCCTATACTGAAACAGATTACAGTGTTTTAAACCATTCCTTAGTAATATTGCCTTAGACGATGTGATGAGGAGATTGGTTGGAATCTCAGCCAGTACCAGGTCTCTATTTCTCCTTAATCTCTAATTCATTCCACCACATCCTCAGCCCATTCTCCTTTACTCCCTCCATCTTTTCCCTCCATTGGCCAGATTCTGTATCCTAAAGCCTGAGAATTTGGCTCCATGAGTGAACATCTCTATGACCATGGGAGCTGAACGGAGGTGAAGAGAAGCAGGAAGTGGTCTCGCACAGAACTACAATGAGGTTGCCCACCAAAGTCCATGCTAGTCTTGTGTCTCAAAAATCTACACATATCTAAAATGTGCCAACGAATTTTGACATTTTGAGTATTCTGCAACGTAGGCATTAACATTACTAGAATTACAAGAATCAAGTGCTCAAAAGATACAACATTTATCTCACAGAAAACAGCAGAAAGGAAGTAGTACATGTATACTGGGGCAGCCGGGGCACCATGGTGCATTCTGGCCAAGGGGTACTCACCCCCTGAAGAATTACACATCGTGCAATGTATAAAAGAGGTTTATTGTGGGAAAGGGAATGTGGCCTGAGAATGTGGCTATGAGGGAAGAGAGACAGAGAAACAGAGAGAATGGGGACAGAGGGAGAACAGAGAGATTGAGAGAGCTAGGGTAGCAGGTGGCACCTTTTAACTGGCACACACCTGGCATCGGCAGGTGATGACATAAAACATAGCTATGTTCCTGGAGGCAGGCCAGCTTAATACTAACAGTACTTGTTATTAAAGGATCAACCTCCTGTTTGGGGGCTTAATATGTTGTTGTTGGAATCTTAAGGCTTTTTTAAAAATTCACTTTACATCCTGGTCATAGCCTCATCCCTCTTTCTCCTCCCAGTCCAACCCTCCCTCTTTCTCCTGTCTTCCTCCTTCACTATTACTCAGAAAACTAGAGCCTTCCCTTCCCATACAAGCTTGAAGTGTAAGCATTTGTAACTACATACCTTTGTATTAAGGAAAGAAATTTTGTTATTTTTCCATGTGCTCCTCGGTGATTACAAAAATAATTGATATCTGACAGGAAAAGAAGCAAGGCAAATGTTAAGGAGAAAGAAAGAGACTTTCTCTGAAAGTAAGTGAATAAGTAAGAAATGAGTCAACAAATTCAATTTACTCCCGTTTTCTGTTTACAACCAGATGATTTGTTCATTGAGAGAAACTGGTCACCACAGTCCGAATAGACTGAAGAGCAATTTATTAGCCTGCCTAAAACAATCTGTCAATTATTGTTCCTGCTGCTGCCTGCAGCTTTTCCCAAACGATAAATCAGATGTTTGTATTCGAAGTCCCATTTCAGAGAGATACTGACCAATGCTTCTGGGCTTGGCACCTACCTCTTGCCAGGCCCAGGTGACACCTGCCATCCCCAAGACCATGCCCTGTGATGGCTTGCTATGGCCTCGTTTTTGATAATTGCCCTCTCTTTGCTTTAGTTTCCCCCTTTTCATTCCAGAAAGATTAACTAAGAATGGGCACTAAAGCTGTAGTTGATAAATGTCGGGGAATATAGATGAGGTCCACCCTGACTATAAGCTGTGTGTATTTCAGTGGGAGGAGACAGGAAGTGGTAGCTTTTAAGCATAAGCTATGCAGCATTTCATAATGTAGTCTGTGCATGAGGGAAAGATGACAGGATCCAAAAATCACAGTCACAAAGGCAAGTGCTCAGAGAACAGAGAAAGCAGAAAATGGACCACCAACCAGCCAGCAAAACAAGAAAACAAGGCTGTGGTCCTCTGCCAAAGAGTGATGAGATCAGAGAGAACGGCATTAGATTGGACAACAGAGGAGAGAGACTCTTGGTTCTGGGGAGGATACTGATGGTGGGGGGGGGGGGGTGGGGGATGAATAAATAAAACTTGCAAGGATTTTTTTGTAGAAATTCATACCTGTCATGTGAATGAGTTCTTGTAATGTTCTGGTTGGTGAAAGGCTGTGGGGTGCTTCCACAAGGAGCTAAAAGAAATGAGCAATGCTGCATTTATCAAGAGACCTAGGTTAAAGGGGGATATTTTAGGATGAGTAAGATAGCCAATTGAACGGTGAGTTAAAGACAATGGGGTGGCAATGTCAGTCCCTGCTCTCCACATAACTGTGGAGAATGTCCTGTCCATTGTGTAGATCAGAGTAGGGGTTTGATGTTTACTATTGTATTGTCCTTGGTTAGTGCAATTGTTTGAGCAGACCCCCCCAGGGCCCTGATCCACCCATCGTGATGTTCTTCTTGTAGGTTTCTAGGACCCTCCGGGTCCTTCTGCTTCCCCATCTCTAAGCAGGATACCAAGATGAGACTTGATAGCCTATGACCATATAGTGGGGGAGGAGGACCCCCTCAGTCATAGACCTAGGGGAGGGGAATAGGGTGAAAGCAGGAGGGAGGGAGGAATGGGAGGATACAAGTGATGGGATGGCAATTGAGTTGTAATCTGAATAAATTAATAATTATTTTTTAAAAAGGGGTGGAGATACCCTGCAGTATGTTGAGAAAGTGGAGGGAAGGAACTGACCAACACAGGTCTACACACTGGGAGGCAGACAACCACCAGTCACTCCTTTATCTCGGATTCTCCCACCATGGCCTTAAAGACTTGCCTTTAAAACTCCTTGAAATACATTTGCATATATGCACACAAAAATGTCAGAAAGCTTAAGCTACCTTCTGGGTTCCCCCTGTGACTTCTCTCAGCAGTGCACAACTGGAATCACCCTCCTGGGGTGTTGACCCATTCAGTTGGCAGGAAGGTAGCTTTTTATAGTCCTGAGAATCAGTTCTCTCTTGCCTCATGGTGTGAACCCATTTGCCTCGCAGATTTTCACTTATTCATCTGCTTGCTTATTTTAAGGACTCCAAGACAATCTAGTGTGCTGACCAGATGGTTGCCTGTACTCTTTAAGGAATGACAACCACGCTGATGCCTGTGACAGCCTGCCCAGCCCTCCTATTAGCACACTCCTGGGGCCATCTTTATAACCCTCACTACAGCTGCCCTGTGTCCTCTGAGCAGGAAGTATCACTGATTCCCTGCTCACAGGCTCTACAGTTCTCTTTTCACCACTTTCCAGAACGGAATGTTATGAAATATGATGCAGCAAGGGGTTGCTTCTGTCGGGCGATGTCAAGATGTGCCCCTGAGAAGTTGCACAATGCAATAGATCTGGTATAAGGTGGTTTACCTGGGGAAGGGAAAGGAGTGAGGACTTGGGGAAGAGATGGAGGCAGATGAGTATAGACAGAGGGGAGCAGAGCCTTGAAGGCAGATGGGGGGTGGCACAGAGAAGGAGAGGAGAGGGGTGCTGAGGATAGAAAAGAAGAGAGAACATCAGGAACAGAGAGCTGGGGTGTCAGGCAGTCCTTTTATATGCAGCACATGCTTGGCCCATCGGGCACACCTGGCAGCAGTGGCAGGTGATGGCGGCAAGTGACAGCATTAGCTATGGCTAGGTCCCTGAGAGAAGGCTAGTGGAGTTGCCTGTAGGCTAACTCGGGGTACTATTTCCTCCAAAATTAACTTTTGACCTTTTAAGAAGCTTAAACTTATAAATCTAAATTTTTCCCCTATCTCTAAATTTAGTCCTCAGATACAGTAGTGTACATTAGTAATTTTGTACCTCAGATAGTAATTGTGTGCATCTGGTTCCTTTAATATTTTATAGAGAGGGGCAAGAATGTGTGGCCATGATCTATCTGAATCTCTAGGAGAGGAGTTAGTGTCAAAGTGCCATGTTCTAAAGCTGGCTTACTAGATATGCAAATATAGACTCCACAAAGATGTACACATTTGTATGTCTGTATTTGTGTATATATATTCGGCACATCATGTTTTAGTATTTTTAAGCTGGAAAAAATGTATGCTTTATAAACATCATTTCATGGGTTTCTCATTACATTACATTAACTGCTAATAAATGACCCTGTTGAGCTAGAAGTTGGATAGCTGTAATTAGACACACATAGTTCGGAAGCTCCCACATCATCATCTGGTTTCAGACACCTGGTCACACAGACATTGCAAGTCACATTATGAAACTTGCAATAAAAACCTATGCATTCAAAATTAAAATTTATCTTTGTCTTCATGTTAAAATAATGGACATTGGACACTACTGGACAATCAAAGCATACATGTTCAAGGAAGGGTACGCAGGCAAAATTGAGCTAACTTCATAGAGCAATTGCTTTAGGTTTTATTAAGAGCTCAGAACTGGATTAGTCCCATCAATTAGTTGATTTGAAAAGGCACAGAACTAAAGTACTAAGAAAATAAAGCAGCACCCAGAGACAGAGACAGACACAGAGATGGGGGCAGGGAGAGCAGGAAAGAGGAGATAGCAGCAATTGTGTTTCTAGAAGGCAGGACAAGGCCAGGTGTGGTGGCACATGCCTTTAATACCAGCACTCAGGAGGCAGAGGCAGGTGGATCGCTGTGAGTTCAAGGCCAGCCTGGTCTACAAAGCGATTCCAGGACAGCCAAGACTACACAGAGAAACCCTGTCTCAAAAATTACCAAAAAAAAAAAAAAAAAAAAAAAAAAAAGGTAGGACACAAAACACTTCATAGTTACTGTATGTAATAAAAAGTTCACCGAGTAGCTACTGAAACAGTGAGAGGCCCTCAGACAACCTCTGATTTTCTTTGACATTTGTTTTGTACAGTAGGAAATAGCCCCTTGTCATACAGAGAGCATTAGAGGAAAGGGAATATCTCTGCTATTGTGATAATTCAGAGAGAACAGAAAAGGATGCAGGTCCAGGAAAGGTTTCCACAGTAGCAAAAATACAACCAGACAAGGAAATAAATGATAACATAGATTTATTTTTACCCAAAGAAACATACTCGGACCCTTGTTCATGGAGGAAACAGATGCCAAGGGAAACAAAGGTGGCACCAGGAGCCTTGACTAACAGAGACAGGGCCAGCTGTTCCCAGAGCAGGAGGGTGACTTGAGAGTATTGCTATGCAAATGAGTCTCCTCATACTGGTAATGGAAAAGAGACTGGTTCCAAGCTGCACCACCCCTCCAGCACTGTTGCTTGATAGAAGGGCATCTGCCTTCCCCAGGTTAGGAGCAGGTAGCACCAACAAGTGTGTGGAGCCCTAAAGGCTCTGGGGTTGGGACCCATGCCCTTGGGTTTTTTCCTTGTTGGTGACCCTGCCTATGAGCTGAACTCTGAGATGCTGACAGATTCAGGTCCACAGATTTCACTGGTTGCTTGTGGCACCAGGCTACTGGAGCTCTGCACTCAGCCAGCAGACAGGGCTACTCCTCCTTTTTGGACCTTTTCAGATGCCCTTGCAACCAGGTCAGGCTGTCCTGAGCAAACTGCCTGTGATTAGTTTAAAGTCATCTTACCTTTCCAGAGGTATCGGTCCTTCCACAGAAGCTTGGTAAGTTAACCTCACAAAGTTTGGGGAAACTCTTTCCATGTAACATGTAATCCTCATGTTAGCAAGCACTATGCTCTGAACCACGGTCCACACAGGAAGCAAAGCAGCCCTGGTCTTTTCATGAGGCAACTAGGAGGGAGGAAAGTGATCAGGCCACATGTCCCTCAGTTGGCTATGCAGCTAGGGCCTCTCAGGAGTCACATGTACTAACGTACCATGTGGACTGTTCTTAGACACAGAGCTTTCATATTGCAGGAAGTCTTCCAATATGCCTCTGTATGCCTCAGCTTGAATCACAAGCATCCTTGCTAAGCCACATTATAAAATCACATGCCTGTAGCCTTTGTTAACTTTTGACATGAGTGCCATATCTGCATATTATCTATTTTACTTAAAACTATAACTAAGAGAAATTAAAGGCAAGCACTCAGTGTTTCTTGAATGCACACTAGAATGCCAACAGGAAATTCAGGAGATGTTATCCCTTAAGCCAGTTTTAACCTTTAAGAGACGTTTTTCCATTCCAAAAGAAATCTTTTCTGGTTCTCCCAGAAGGCAGAGGCTGCTTTGCTCTGAAGCCGCTGAGGTCACTTGACCTCGTTGCCAGAGAAGATCTGTATTTCAGTCCACTAGAAATAAAAATAGTGAGCCTCCGGTTTTTGCCAGTGATGAATACAAACACACGGTCCCTTATGCTCACGGTCAGACACTCCCTGGGAGCCACAAGGGCTCCTTGCGTGCTTTTAAAAATGACACTGGTCCCTAGTTATTACTTTCTTAAAAATCCAATTTTTCCCTTGTGACAATTCTGCTAAAAAAAAAAAAAAATTGATAAGGTAACAGTTGGTCCCGTTGCCAAACAGATTGTATACTCGCACCCATAAATCAACCCTCTGAGAGCCAACCATGGATCATAGTGTAGAATTCAGAAATCATTCTTTTTTAATAATTTTGTTGCTCACTGAACTATATGTATATCTACGAAATGGAGCCTCTGGGACTCTGTGCAAGGATCTGTCATTCCCTTTTACGTAATGGCTGCTATCTGATCCTCAAAAAGTCATTATCAGCTTTCACCGATTCACTGAGAGCTATCTGTCCATCAAGCAATGATCATAGTCTCACCTCAGATGGAGGCACCAGTGAGGCCCACTCAGGGGCCTGCTTTGCAAAGAGAAGAAGTGGAAATAGACGTTTCTTACAATAACAGTGGCCTTCTAAGTTTTCCACAGAATAGTTATTTTAATATAATGAAGATGGCACTTACACGGACACTAAAAACTGGGTGGGGGTTGAATTAGACAGGATGGGGTGCCTTTGCCATAACGCCCACAAAACATATCGGGTGACGACAGGCAGCTGAACATACTAGCATAGTCCCAGAACTTTACAATAGCTTCCATGTAACCATGTTGGATCCAGTGGAAGGTTCTGCCTGATATGCACACGTCCTGGAGCTGTTACTGTTATTCGATCTCACAGCTGATGGCATCAAGGGCTGCCATAGAGTCACTTTCCTGTGTCTGTGGATGCACAGCTTCAGATTCCATTAATAGTGAGGAAAAAAAAAAAACATGTCTGCCATGGAGAACACATGCCACATTTTCTTCTTATTTTCCCCTGAACAGCATAGGATGGCAACTGTTCAGATAGTGTTCGCTTTATATTATCCATCTAGACATTACTTAAACACATAGGCCGACTCACAGGCTGGATACAATACTTCTCATTCTGTGGGAAGGAACTGCATATCCACAAGAGCTTTTGACATCTGCCGTAAGTTCCTAGAACCCTGTGCTGTGGCTGCCAGGGGAATGACTGACTGTCCCGGATTCAAACGTTTTCTGAGATCAAACATTTGGTGTCAGATATTGTGCTGCCTTCCCACCTGCCCTGTCCCATCATGGGCTCTTGTCACTAACTGCTGACTCTTACATTCCATAATATCCCATGATAATTTCTAAAGAAATATCCAATTGCTTAACTTCTCACTGATATGCTGGTGTGCAGGTCCTTTCATTATTCAGTTATTCTGTGATTATCAAGAACCAACAGGCAAACAGTAATTTACTTTTTTTGTATAAATGTTACTTATTTCTTTCATTTTCATGCATTTCTTAAACTAGTTTCATGGTCTCTGTGCACAGGATCTGGGTGCAAATCTTTCGCTGCTCTTTTCTGTGCATATCCTTGATTATATACTGACTAAATTCCTGAGTCTCTTTATATACAATCGCACATAGTAGGCACAAAATAAGTATAAATAAATGAAGGCTTCAAAACATTTCTGGCTGATGGGGTAAACACTTGTATACCAACAGGTGGATAGAAAGTGACAATAGTTTGGCTGGGAGTAGCACATTGTAAGCTCTAGGGCTAACTGTAACATTGGTGTTTTCCAGGACAGCATCGTGCTGTGAGTCACTCAGCAGCTGACAGAGGGTAGAGAGCCAGGTTGCTGTGAAAACTCTTTGGAAAAAGGGAACAGGTGACGTTACCAGACTACCACGCCGTTCCTTATCCATAACACATGAGGCATGAGTTATCTTGAACACAGCTGATAAAATCGAGCTCAGCAAACCATAATCAACAGTGTGAGCATGTGCTCCTGCCACTCTGGGAAACCCTTTTAGGCTTGTGAGAAGTTTCACACTTTTACTTTTGACGTCAAATTTGTGAAATGCATACTGACAGTGTTCTGGTCCCTTCTGTGGGCGTAGCTACTCACTGCTGTATTTGCGGAAGTTAATACTTCACCTTTTAGAAGGTTGCTTTCATTATGGGTCTGGGGTCTCTTAGAGACTCACGATGGCCCTAAGTACATTTTAACTAGAAGAGGCTTTTTATTTGGGTCCTGGTTTCCAGTGTGAGGCCAGGACTATACCTGAAGCAATCTCAAGGTTCAGCCTCTAGCCATATGAGCCCAAGGCTTGTAAAAGCAAAACCCACAGTATTATATGTGTCCGGTCTACCTGTAGGCAGGATCTAATTTTAACATATGTGTCTTACACTTGTCCTCGTCACCTTTTTTGAGCAGAGTAAGCAACTTTAGCTACAAAAGCAGAAAATAGCAGTTAGTTTTACAACCTACTGTCTTGCTAAAACAGCTGATTTTACAGTATAAGTCAATTGAAAACATCTTCAGTGTCTAAGGGGGAAAGAGGAAGTGGGCTGCTAGGAGACAGCCGTACAAGTTGGGGCTCTCACCTTAGAGGCATTTTTTGCTTTTTTTTTTTTTTTTTTTTTTTTTTTTTGTCTCTCAAGCATAGTAAATCTAAGCTTAAATATGATTTTCACTATCATACTTTAAGATCTCTTTTTCCAGTTTGAAACTCAATGTATTTTTTTTTTCAGGGTGCTAGTTGAAATCTGATGTGATCTCCATGTAGTGCCAAGAATTGAAAATATTGGTGTCAACATTTTATTTGAGTGAGTTCCATCCAGAGATGAGAGTTACAAGCTCTTTATACTTCTAGGCAGACACATCTGCTCCAGTTCCTTACAGTTCGAAGACTATAATTTTGCTATAGAAAGTAATTAAAAATGATACTATATGTCTTGGTCAGAGTTTTATTGCTGTGAAAAGACATCATGATCCAGGCGACTTTTATAAGAGAATCCATTTACTTGAGGCTTTCTTACAGTTTCAGAGGTTTAGTCCGTTGCCATCTCGGCAGGGAGCATGGTGGCAGGTAGACATGGTGCTAGAGAGGTAGCTCAGAGTCTTACATCCTGGTCTTCAGGCAGTAGAAAAAGAGACTCTGGGCTTAGAATAGGCCCCTTGAAACCCCAAAGCCCACCCCCAGGGACACACTTCCTCCAAGAAGGCCACACCTCCTAGTCCTTTCAAATAGTGCCACTCCCTGGTGACCAAGTATTTAAACTGTGAGCCTTTGGGGACCATTCCTCTTTAGACCAGCACAGCACATATCACTCTCTGCTAGGCAATGTGTTCTAGACCCGACAGGCAAGCTGCAGCCATGAAGTCTCAGCAATGCAGTATCCTAGATAAGACCTGCATAGGATACCAGTTGATTAGTTGATATGGATGAGGAAACCTTACAAGGCTTTTACCTCCAGACAAAGAGCTAATCACAGTCAGTCATAAATACATGCCCAACACTATGAGCAACGCTAAATGGATCAGTAGGGAGTGTGTGTGTGTGTGTGTGTGTGTGTGTGTGTGTGTGTGTGTGTGTGTTAACATAGGTCATGAATTTGAGAGAGAATGGGGGTGCTGTGGAAGCAACTTCAGGTAAAGAAGAGGGAGATGTTACAAATGCAGTACACGTATAAAATTCTCGAGAAATGAGCGTGCTACCAATAAAAATGGAAATGCAATAATTAAATATCTTAAAACAGTGATATTGTTCAGCCAATCACTTTAAGACTGAGTCAACTTAGTTGAGGGAACTGGATATAGAGTGTACTAGCATGAAGAATTAGAGGAATCTCATAGGATTTGCAACTGCTTCTTAAAGACTAATGCAGAGATTGAAATGCTTTACCAGCCACACACCACGGCCTTGGAGAATAACCACTCTGGAGTTGATCCATATAGTAACCTTACAGAAAGCATTGCTAGTCCAACAGGAGAAAATATTTTGCTTTCAGATGCATACCGTCAGGCAACACCCCACATGGAAACAGCTGGATAAATTCAATGCAGGGATTTTTAGCTTGGTGGATATAAAAGAGATACCACAAAACAAACTTGAGAGGAAGTCTTTAAAATGTTCTCCTTTACATTACATAAGTTGAAATAAATAAGAGACTTATTTGAGGACAAGCTTCACTTTGGCCAGTCTTTGCCAACCTAGAATCTCGGACCTGATTGGGACTGCTTAACTTAGGAAAAGCCTGATTGCCATGGAAGCCACAAAGGGAAGGGGATCAGACATGAGAGAATATTTTCGAGGACAGCTTATTTTCAGCATTTTTTTTCTCATTTTGGGGATAGTTAAAAGTCAAAGTCATATTTAAAATCTTAAAATGTAGACCCTTCTAAGGAAGGAATTAAAATTCTACTGGATGCACATTACACTTGTTTCTGTTTTTGCATGCATATGCAGTCACAGCCATCTTGCTGCTGTGCTTTCTCTTTAGGATTAACGCAGGCCACACTGCCCAAAAATCTCAGTTCAATTCCTGATTCCACCTTCGAGAGTACAGTTTAAACTTCTGAAATTTGTGCCTGCCACATATTAGCTGAAGAACTGAGGTCTCTATGTCATCAACGTCATGCACACACAGGTACACAAGTACAAATATGCATATAAATATACACCATGTAAATACTCTAAGCAAAAGCAATAGGAGAGATGCTTGTATTTTTGTTGAAGTATAAAAATACATTTCCTCTGCCAATTTTTGGCACCAGTCTAGTTTTTCATTCAATCTATAGTTTATCAAATAGCTCAAGGCGATAAACATTCTTAGTATTAGAAAATATACAATTGACTTACTTTGTTCATTCTCCATCTGTTCACCGTGAGTATGCATGCGCAGCAGTGTTCTAAGATGTTTCTGTTAAAGGGACAGTGAAGTGCTCCTTGGTACTTTAATCATCTCATTAGCATAGCCCTTAAAGAACACTGGCTTCACCATTTGGCTAATATGTGTTGATTCTTTTTGAGTTTTGGTTCGGTTTTGGTATTTTTAACACATAAACATGCATTCTCATTTAGTGACACCACAAACACCTTCCTGGCTAAGGCATGTTGAGAAAGCAGTAAGAGGGAATCAAGCTGCTCACAATATTTGTTTTAAATGATTAGGAAGAAACTCATCAAGAACACATACTCAGAAACAAAATACAAAGAACCCCAATGGGGGTTAGCCCTGAAATGCATTTCTCTTGATGGCTAACCCCATTGTTTTGCCCCAGATGCCAAGGCCATAGATGGTCATTGTGGTTGTTGGTGATGCCTCCAGCAAGACCCAGAGACCTGGAGAACCACTCGTATCCTTGTAAACTTCAGAAAGATTCAAGTGTCTTTCTTCCCTCTGTTTCACTCATTGGACACTAAGCTGGCAACAAAATTTGGCTCAGATTCTCTTAGAATTAATCTAAAGATTCTTATAGGTAACAGCATCTATGGGTCTAAAAGCATATAGTGGCTTCCAGACGGTTCATCCATTCTTCACAACAATCCACACAAAAAGGACAATAGAAAGGAGGGACACAATTATCTAGCACCAGCTGTGTCACCAATAGGCTGTGGTCTCCAGATCTGCACCATATAAAATATTAAATGTAAACTGTCTGTCTTAATAATCGTCCATGCCTTGTTTACCTGATGTTATTAAAATTCAAAATCAGAATAAACCCATTTATTCAATATATATTTACTCAGTGATTTTGTGGTGCTGCTAAACTTTTTTTTTTTAAGCTCTAGAGATAAAATGGTAGTTTTCATTTTCAAATAAGTTAAATTCTGTGGGAGAGTGCCGAAGACATGTAAAAGGCAACAGGGACCTGGCATCCAGGAAGCCACTGGCAATAGATCAAACTACATTTCCATTGATAGCTTGTGTTTCTAGAAGAAATATTCCACTGATGGCCTGGGTAAGAACACTCTAAGAAGCATGGGGCTAGCACCAACACAGCTGTGGAAAGAACCAAACAAGATAGTTTAGAGAGCACAGTCAAACGAACAGCAGGGTCCCTGCTGTGGTAAGTGAAAGCTATGAGTAGACAAGGCTGGAAGAATAGAAGGAAAGGAAACTAGAGGCATCAGTACAGACCCAAACATGAACTTCTAGATTTCTTCAGGTTTCTCCAACATCCTCCCATGCGATGTTGTAAGAGCAATGCCCAAGAAAGATTAAGTGGATTATGGAAGATCACAGACTTTGTTAGTAAGTCCTTGAAAGCAACAGGCCAGTTTTGCACATCATGTATGTGGTGAAGTACTTAGACAAGCTATATATGTGTAGCATGACGGCAATATGAGGGATGAATTTTGTGGGTGGTCTTGCATAAACTGAAAATTTATTCTTTTCTTACTAATAAACCTAAATAATAAATCCAAGACTCCCTTCCTCATGGGTATCAGAAAATTATAGTAGTTGGTATTTCTGTCTCCACCTCTAAGAGCACAAAAAATCTCTAGGCTCCTCTCTCCTCACAGGTCCTTAGGGCATCTGTCAAAGTACTCTCCCTCAACAGAACTGCTCATGGGAGTGCTGATGTATGCCCCATGGGGTAGAAGCTTTGATTTTGAACTGGATTTGTTGGAAACTGATTTTCTGTTGTCTAAGCCATAGTGTTGCAGGGATGGTCTGTGAGGCTTCATGTTACTCTAGTCTCTGACAGTGATGCTGTTGCTTGTGTCCTCTCAACATGTCCAATTCTAGAAACATAAAGCATATTGCATGTTCACAATATATACACAGTCACCTGTTTAACTTTCTTATAGGAACAGTTCATTTATTTGTTCTTATAATACATGATTTCAAAGGGCTCTGTTTTCATGTCCATATCCAATACACAACACACAACACATTAGACCAGACCAGTGATGCTCTACTGTCCTGATGCTGTGACTCTTTAATATAGTTTCTTATGTTGTGGTGACCCTCAACCATAAAATCATTTTGTTCCTAATTTATAACTGTATTTTGGTATTACTTATGAATCATAATATAAATATTTGATATGAAAGATAAATCCCAAATGGGTCACAACCCACAGTTTGAGATCCATTGCCAGACTGTGGACTTCCGAACAGTTTTCATTACCATGTTTACAAATTAAATTGTACCAGGAAGCTGAAAATATTTTAAGACAGTAGTTATAACAATTAAAGCTCAGTGATCATTGTATTTACCTTCCCAGAGGCTAGCGCTATGACCCTTCTCGAAGTTTGATGAATAAGGATTGCTCTCTGTCAGTATTTTCCTTACTCTCAAATTTGGATATGTGAGTACTCTATCTTTCTTCCTTTGGATGGGAGCCTGTGGACCTCTAGATTGATTACTTTCTTACCATTCTTTATTCTAGTGTCAAAGGAGGTTTTCTCTCCTGTCCCTTAGCTCCCAGAAGAAAAGCTAACTTATGAGACTCATTAAGTATTATAGAAATATCTAGGTCATATAGCTAGCCTCTTCTCTGACTAGATCATAACTTCAAATAATCCATTTATTATAATCTACATTCTAACGTGTGGCCAGTTACCTGAGCTCAGGTACCATGCATCCATCCTCTTCTTGCCACCCGAATCTCGCATATGTGGCTCTATCCCAGAATCCCTCCTGCCTACCAAATGCAACACCTATTTTCTATCTCAGCCATAGGCTCTAGGTTGTTTAATTTTCAGGTGTTGTATCCATATAATATACAAGAGATTTCTTCTACAAATTAATTGTGGCTTTACAGCATCCTAGAGTAGCCTCAAACATGTCAGTGAGGCAGGCCACACCAGGCCTTGAAAGCCAGGGTAGCTTTAACTATTATGACTTCTCTGTTCTTCCTCCAGATCCTTTTTCTATTCATCACTTGCTGCACCTTTGCTGTTTACTGTTGCCATGATTGCTTATGGAACAGTGACTGTTCCTGCAGCACCTGGTACCCAACGCTGTTATTGGCAGCTAATTCCTCCTAAAGTAGGAATTCTACCACTTTTCCCAAATCACAGTAGGTAATATGTACATAGATAATAACTATAATTAGCTAAGCAGGGCATCAGAAGTCCACGAATCCAGTAGGCTCTCAAGACATGTAAACATCACATTAAAAGATCAGTGAGTTATAGACAAAGGAAAAGAAGTCAGGAAGAGATGTTTAAGGGGGCTCTTGGAGACACTAGAAAGAAAATTTATATGATCAAATGACATTGTATATGAGTGTGAAATTATCAAAGAATGAATTAAAAATTCAGAAACTATCAAAAAAGAATAGAAGGCTCAAACATACACACATTTATACACACATACACACAAAAGTCTGCAGCTAAATCATGCAAAGCCCAGCAGGCACAGTGACTCTGGATTTCATTCTGTATGCAGTAGAAATCCAATAAATGGACTTACATGGATAAGACAGAAGATGAGAGAGAGAGAGAGAGAGAGAGAGAGAGAGAGAGAGAGAGAGAGAGAGAGAGAGAGAGAGAATTATAAAAGCAAAGGAAAGGAAAGGAAAAATATTTGAGAGGGGCAGGCAAAAGAAGAACTACTAATAGTTACATCTGTCAGATGGCAATAATTATTACCCAATAGTAAATATATATCCCTGGGATTTAATTGTATATCCATTTGGTCAATTTTTAACTGGCAGGAAAATAAATAGTAAATTATGTAAATTTGGAATGATGTTCCTGAGACTAAAATTCCCTAAGGTAAGAGAGGAAAAAACAATGTTTTCATTGCCTAAGCAGGCTACAGATGGGGAGAGTGAAGACAGAGGTGATAAACTAACAAGGGAATGTGGAAGGATGGGGGCTGGGCTGGGGCTGGGCTCTCCACCCTGACTACTCTGTCAAAGGCAGGCCCTGGTGAGTGCATATAACATTTTCTCATAGTCTGCAGAAATTTCCAGAGGCCCTAGAATGTCTATAGAGATTTCTATCTTGTCAGTCATTTCAGACATTAATATTGAATGTGTTATCTTGGGGGCAGACTGGTTGTTGTTGCTGATAGTGTGGTCTTGTTTTGTTTTTCTGTATTAAAAAGGATCTCAATATAAACCAGGGAGAGAAAGAAGACAAGATACACCATCCCTTTAGTGGTGAGAAATGGGAGGGCAAGAGGGTTAGCCTCAGAATGAGGAAAGGCATAATTTCTTCTCTGTAAGAAACTGGAAGAGTCTCCACAGCTTGAGAGGAATGCAGAGGCTGTCTCTTCAATGATTTTCTTTTCACTTGAGTGTCCAGAAGCAGGGAAAGGCAGCCGCCTCACTTTTCACTCTGAGTCATTTTCTTGCTCGTGGAGCAAAGATTGCTTGCTGCAGGTCTCAGAAGGCAGCCGTTTGCTTAAAATCAACCCTTCCAGCAGTTTCCATGCTTCAGACTCCTCCATCTTGGAGATCACTGACAGCACTGGTTGAGGCTGTCTGGGAGAAGAGGCCTCTCAAGGGTACAGCTACATTTTGAGGTCACTTATCTTGGGGAGGCAATCCAGTTAGATCAAAGATTTTTTTTCCCAACTGGTCAACTTCAGAGTTTCCATGGAAGGGATGCTCTCAGGGAGACATCTCTGCAAGGATACAACCAACACGCCACATGTCCACAGGTGTTTTGTAATGCAGACTGCAGAAGAACTTCAGGGCCTCAGTACCAGAGTTGTAACAACCAGTACAAGTGTGAGTTAGGGGCCGTCTTGTATCTGGCCAGGCCAAAGTCAGCCAGCTTGACTGTTCCATTACTTGTCACCAGAATGTTCTCTATCTTAGGTTCTTTGTAAGCAATGCAATCGTTATGAGGAAATCTAGGCTGGTTAGAATCCGATGCGTTGGGTCCTTGATGCTCTCAGTAGTCAACCCTGGGGCTCCGTGTCCAGGTATATCCTTAGGTCCTAGTCTATGTGCTTAATCACTAGGGTGTCTGTAATGTCTTGTTCAGTTGAGGACTTAGTACCAACATCCATTAGCTGGAAAACATTAGGATGCTCAAAGGCTTCCAGCCTCATCAGTGAGGCTACTTCCCAAATTGTGTTGATGGGAAGGCCCACTTCAGATCCCCTTCCCATAGGAACTCTCACACTCTTGAAGACCACAAAGTGGTCATTGTAGGAATCCCAGGCCTTACAAACCATTTCGTACATACTGACACCAATTTAGCCATTATTTGGGAGGAAGCCATTTTCAGAGTATCGGCTCCCAGGGGCTGACTCCTGAACTGCCATACACTTAGGGTGGGTCCCAGGCACCTGGATGCTATGGGCCAGGCCATGCACACACATGATGATGTTTTTACATGTCCTTATATCCGCAGTGCCTGAACCTTGTTTCTTCTGTTCAGCACTGGGTCTCGGGGAGACATCCCCTCAGGTAGCGTGCATGTCCTTCTGGAACCTAGGTAGTCATTCTAGATTAGGGTGCATGCTACTTCAGTTTTCTTCCACCTTCCAATGGCTTAACATAGCCCTAGCCTGGGGCCCAGGAGAGGGATGAAGGGTGTATTCAATCTAACTTTCTGCCCTTGCTGGAAACTCCCATTTTTTCTAGCAAAGGCTTTATTTGAGAGTTAAATAAATTTTCCCTCTGCCCATCTCTTCTGGAGTAGTTGGGTGGTGTTTTCTTTGACCACAGACTGTAAAACAAAATTGATCACACAGTTCCTTCAGTGTCTGTATTTCCAATTTTTTGTCGGATACCAAGCTAGCCTAATGCCAAGAGAGAATGACATCTAAAGTAACCACAAACATGATGCTAGTTAGCATCTCTTGCAACACTCTCTCCTAAATATTACTGCCTTGATGTTCATGTCGGGTAGTGTTTCCTGAAAGCTCATGAACTTTTCAACTCAGGTTGCTAAAATGGTCAAAAATTAAATTTCATCACCTTAATTGGCTTTATGAGACCACTTCTAGAATGCAAACAAAGAATGAATTATATGCTTTGGTGGTCACATTTTTTAAACAGATTTTATAACTTGTTTTGTTTTGCTTTGCTTTGTTAATTAATTTCATTCCCTCTTTGAAATCTACTATATTTGAACTAGAAAATAATGTCTACTATAACTAGTTAATGTTACTATAGGCACTCACTTTGCATGAATATTCACAGAGGTCATGAACTGCTGAGACATGCTTCAGTTGTCCAGCCTCCCTTTCACGTCTTCTCTGGATCACTCCATTGTGGTTCTTTCTCAACAGGGCTAGACATGGCTAGCATTAGTCATTAGTGTACATGGTGGTGGTCTGTACTCAAATTTCCCTAAAAACCCTATTGTCACCTCACAGGAAGACATGAAGTTTGTTCGGAGAAAGTTTATGTCTCCTGAGACAATATTTTGGCATTTAGATACTCAGGGTTCTCCTGGAGTCAGAGGTGGGCTTTTTTTCATCATGGTAAAGTGAACACCACACCTCCTTGGCAAACTGCCCTTATTGCAGGCTTCAGTGTACCGTGGCATGCCATGGTGTACAGTGAGAGCAGGGAACCTGACAAATAGAAGTCTTTAAGGCAGGCTTGAGAGGTAAATCAAGAGGGCAAAGAAAATCCATAATAATACAGGCAATCAATGGTGTTGAGGGTGGAAGCCTCAAATGCTTCAAATAAAAGGCTACAAGGCGTAAAATATAAGACAGTTTAGCATAATAACATAAGAGAAAATATATCTTGTAAATTATATTAGGAAAAATAAGTTAACAAGCAACAAGAAGTGAAACAAAACAGAACACTGAGAGACAGAAATGTAGAAGACTTAGCTCAGGCTTCGTAGACTTCCTAACCCAAATGGAACCCACATAGACAACAGGGGAAACACTGCATGATCTAGGAGCAGGAATGGAGCATTTTGGAACCTGAGTTCAACAGTTGAAAGGACCGACTCTACTAAGAGCCAGCACAGTAGCCCAGTCAGCTAATGGGAAGTGAAAGCCCTGCCGAGCAATGCTTCAAGAATCCTGGTATCACTTCCACATCCAGCTGTACCTGAGCCATTCTTGGGTTTTCAGTTTACTAAAGAAACTCTCAGGACCATAAGAGTCTCCAAAAGTTATGTACTAAATATGACCCTTAAATCTGCCTGGGCAAGACCCACAGTGAGTATCTCAGGGGAGTCTGCAAGTGCAGGGAGAACACATGGAAAGGACTGCCGCTCCAGAAAGCTCCTGGTATCTCCTTGACATGCAGAATACATCTTGGGTTTCCCTGTGGGTACCACTGATAGATTGTACTTAGGGTCAGTATCAGTACCCACCCTGGCCACAGGGAAGCAACACCATAGACATGTGTGAAGCAACATCATAGATGTGAGGGGAAAGGTGCTACCAGCAGAAAACTGGAGAACCGGCAAGACAAGAAAGCCTGGAGGGGTCCTCAGGAGACAGCAGTCTGTAGATACATGGCAGCAGGTCACAGGTAGGTTTGCACACATGTATGAGTGTGGAACACTGGACATGTCAAGAGCTGTTCAAAACAAATGTCTACTTTTCCCCTTAGTTGCAGTTCTGTGACTTGAGGTTTTGGTTTGGTTTTCTCTACCATGGTCCGGTGACAGAGTGACACACACTGGCAATAACTACATTTGAGTTTTGATCTTTGTTTATCTCAGACATACCCATGATCTTGCCTGGAATGCTGTGCAGGGGCTATGAGCAACAATCTCCATATCTGATGGCCACAGCAGAGAGAGGGATACCGCTGTGCCACTATGCTGTGAGGATCAAGGCGAGACCATTCCAACTTAGAAGATCTTACATTTATAATGAAATTTTCAGGCTGCATATGTCCTCAACATAATCCCTGAATCATCTGAATCACAGAGAAAATCAAAGAATAATGCTTTGTTCATATTCTTCAAAGGACCCTCATGGGCTACATAGAGATTGCACACATATCCAGGTGGAGCAAAGCAAGAAAATCTTCCTAGCAGGGCCTGTTTCCTTGAAAGTTGTCCCCTACAGCCATCCTTATCCCATAATGCCACCATCTTATTTTTTGCAAACTGTCACTCAGGGTATCAGATTAGTGAGATCTGAAGAAACAGCCACAAAATAGGTATAGAGAACCTCATTCACTGAAAATAATTCCAAATGTGAATGATGGGTTGTATTACATGAGAAAAAAAAAGAGAGCAAAGACTATTTGTAATATAGAACATGACATACATAATTTACATATCATTAATTGCTTTAAATGGTGCTTGGTTATTATGAATGAAACTCCTCTGGTGTTTAGATAATTCTATCTACAGAAGTCAGAAATCTAAAACAAGGGAAATGGAAACAGTTGATAGTGACAGGTGCAGGTGCTATCAACAGGTTTTACAAGGTTTGAACTCCAGGATGGACAAAACATCCTTGATGGATGGAAAGTTCTGATAGATTATAACCATTATCCTAAAACATTAAGGCAGAGAAGCAAGAAGAAAATGGCCGTTTGACACCCCTCCCCCTCCTTAGTGGAAAGGCATTTTAAAATTATCAGAAAGCTTAGCTACATACCTAATAATTCCAAATCCTTTCGATTGCAGGTTGATTTAAGTAACTGACCTTTAAGAATAAAGCATTGCATAACCTTCCCGGTCATCCAGACTCATTTTCTAATATTATGAATTGGTTGATGTAAGGAAAAACATTGAAGCCATATTTCTATGCCTTAGATGCAATGGGATTTCTTTTCATTTCTAACATACATGCATCTTTCTACTTGGTCTGCTAGGTGCATACTGGGCTGTGTGCTCCCTTAAACGAAAGAGATGTTCTTCCTAACATGGATCAGACGGGAAATTACAAGCAGAATCCATCCCAGAAGGCAGGTGCTATCAGTGCCTAAGTGCTATTTCTGTTTCCTCTTGAAACACAGCCATCAATCTGTAGTGTTCAGAGCCCTTGAATCTCCATTTCCTTGAGGCACTTGAATCTCAGACCCTTGAAAACATTCATACTTTTCCTAGCTTGCTCTTCAAAAAAAAAATTTTTTTTGTTTCTTATCTTAGAAGAATTTTTGCTTCAAAAATAAACAAAAAGTAGAAGATAAAGAAAATAAATAAGTGCAGGAGAGAAATGTGGGTCTGTATTTGGAATGATAAACAAAATCTTATAGTCTGCAAATGTGGCATGATTGAGGAAGTTCAAAGAAGTACTTTAAAATGATTGCATTAGTGAGATGGAGATGGAAGAGACCACATCAAACAGGAATCTTGTAGTGGGGGAAGGGACAGTATTGTGATTTAAAATTAAGAGTTAAGCTACGACTGGAGAGGTGGCTCAGTGGTCATGAGCATGTACTCCTTGCTCTTCTGGAGGACTGGATTTTAGCCCCCAGAACCCATGTTAGGGGGCTCACAACCACTTGTAACTCCCTCTTCTGGCTTTTGTGGGCACCCGCATGCATGGGCACATAACCGTGCACGGAACATACATATACATAGTTAAAAATATTAAAATAAATCATTAAAGAGTTCCGAAAACCAGTCTACTCAGGAGTATGGAGTAGGAGTTGGCTAGGGCAGGAGGGGGAACCTCAAACCTGGCTCTCTGGGGATCACAGTGGTGCCACCTTAAGAACGTGCATGGCTTTGTTTGCATTTGGTTAACCCTCAGACATCACCTCATATGAAGAAGCAGGAGATGGTGGTGCTGCCCTCCTGCAGTGGATGGCTGCCCCACATGCTGCTTCTCTGCTCAGGCTGTGGTAACAGCATGACAGAGGCACCAGAAGGGAGGAAGTGCTCAATAAAAGTGGAAGACAGACAACAAGCTGAAGTTGAGACACTTACTGAATTTTGCGCACTTCTCCCAGGTGAATGCCAAGCAACACTTTCAGTAGTTTGATGTTTCCTGAATATTGGTGGTAGGAGTTCAGCTACAGAGATCCTGCCCTATTTGAAGGATGATAGCAGTGGCACCTCCCCGCCCCCCCCTTTTTTTTTTTTTTGACATATAGCAGGCGTATGTCACCTCCTCCCTGGAGATGATGCAGGTCCCAATGTGTATATTTGGTACTTCAGACCTGAGAACTGGATTCTGAGCAGTACATTTTTACTTTCTACAGCAGATGCATTACTATTCTGTGCATACTCTTTACTAGCAGAGATTTTAATTTTTCATGGGCTCATCTTTGAAAGGAAGCCATAAGCAGGAAAAAGGCAGAGTCATGGCACACCCTGAGTGCTGCGTTCTCTCCACTCTGCAGAGTGGAGACTAAAAGTGCATCTCAACTCTCCACATTGCAAGTTCCTATACGTTAATAGCTGATCTTAGGGCATTTCCAAACCTGTCCTCATAGAGTTTGAATCCAGCTCCAGCCACTGTCAGAGCAGTTCCATAGAATGTGTCTGTCACATAGGCTGGCTTCCATAATATTGATAATCCCAGGAGGTAAAAGGGAGGAATCTGAATGCCACATCCAACCTCTTCCCAGGCCAGTCCCAGAGAAGCAAAAGCCAGGAGCAGTGTTTTTCAGAGCTTTGCATTTTCAGCTTTAATTTTTCACACACTTTTGTGGAAATTGAAAAAATAATCTGTGCGTCAGCGTGCAGTCTACATGAATGATCTTTCCTCTGAATGGTGAGATCCCTCCTCAATCTCCTGATAAGCCTATATGCACAGAAGCCGAGAATTTTCTCAGTGCATCAAACATCGAGGTCCTGACCACATACCAGGCTCCCTTCATAGCCAGCAGGTAGAAGTTCTTTCATAGGGCAGTACTGCCCAGTGGTGAGTGCTTTGATACAAACTATCTCTGAGAAAGAACTCAGAATACAAAGAATTTTCTGGATAGGGATGCAGGAAGTGGGTTTCCTTGACACAGTGAACTTTTCACAGTGGAAACAATCTGGAAATTTCTATTAGGCATGCATGAAAGGAGTACTTAATAGCTGCTAGTTATTTTACCTCAATTAGCATTTTTACTGGTGTGCATGTCTATTCATTATGAGACTATGTGCTTTAAAATAATTATTATATATGAACAAACACAAAATAGAACAGAATTGGGAAAAATTTTCAGACTCATCTCAATGTGACTGGAATACAAATTTCTAGGCACTGAATTTTGGCTGCAAAAGAGAATTGAGCAGCTTTTTTTTTTTTTTTTTTCAAGTGTTTTTGAAAACTCCTGATCCTCAAGAAAAACTTGCTGGGAGCCTTCAACTGGACAGGCACTCTTTGAAGCCCTGGTGATGTAACCCTTTTCCTAATAGCTGGATGCTGGCTTGCACCCACCTCAGGGCTTAAGATAAAGAGGCTCTTGTTGAAGCAGTCAGTAGAGTCAATGTATTATTAGAAACTGGGCATCCTGCAGCTGGTAAGAGCCAGGTAACCTCTCATTAGGGATGCAACAAAGCCTGAGTGGAGACATGAAGGCTTGGGAGTTGATGAGGAGCCAAGCAGAGCTAGAAGCCTCATTCTCCGCAGAGGGTAGTTCCCACCAGCGGCATCCGTGCTCCTCCTGGTTTTGTTGATTTCTCATGACTTTAACTTGGCTTTATTACTAGATTTTATGGAAAGGATACTGTAAAACATCTAGAGTCTAAAGAAACAGTAGACACAGGAAGAAGATGAAATGCCTCATCAAAAGTCACCGTGAATGGTCACTAGGAGAGTGAGAACTGAAGGCAAACCACAGCAGAGAAAACCAAGCAAAACCCAGGCACTAAATTACATTGTTTCATATATATATTTGGTTTTTCAAGGAAATGTTTTTGGGTATAGCCTTGGCTATCCTGGAACTTGCTCTGTAGACAAGGATGGGCTCAAACTCATAAAGATGCACCTGCCTCTGTCTCTGGAGTGCTGGGATTAAAGGCATGTGCCTCCACTGCCCAACTCTTTCTATATTTTTTTAAGGAGCAAAACCTTAAAGTTGTTAATAGGCCAATAAAGGTAAATGTTCACATGCCCATATTTTCTATATCCATGATTTTCATATACAGTTCACGTTCATCTTTGAAAAGGAACTCACCAGTGCTCAATCGTTTCTGGAAAAATTTATTCTGTAGTCATGAGATGCTGACAGACGCACGATGAGAAGTGTGTCATTCGGAAATGTCTTTATGCAAATAGCATAGGCTATCCTTATACAAACAAAGAGAGCTCTGATGTTCCAGGCAAGTTCAGTGTCCTGCCACTTCTGTCTTCAATATGGCCAGACCCTGATCAAAACAGAAATATGCTGTAGTAACTACACATGCTAATGGTTCCAACGATCACTACAGAGCGCAGCTAAGACATTGTTCAAGCCTATCAGGTGCTAGAACATTTAGTTCATACAATGTGTATGTCTGTTTATTTTATATTTTATTCTGTTTTTATTATGAGCTGCCATCATTCTAAGTGGGTGTGAGTACAGCAGAAAAGAGAATACAATCCCTTACGCTCAAAACACTGCTGTGTGGGTGTCAGCTGGTATGTCTGAGGCTCACACTAGGGACTGTAGGATAGTGTCAAGGGCTCTAGGAGATTCTGAAGTCCTAGAGGGCAGTGGTATGGACATGTAATCACCACAGAAAGCTCCTAGGTAGGGGTGACATTAAGTAAAGTTCCTGAATATTAAGAAAAGCTCAAGACGATTGTGTCAGAAAAAAGAAATAGTTGGAGCAAATAGGGTTTAAGGAGAAATGATCACTGTAGTTGTCATGATTGGAAGGTGGGGGACTTTGCAAGAGGTAAAGAGATAAGTGATGCAACCTAGTCCAGGGACAAAGTAAATCTCACAGAGATGTGGGGATGCCATGGAAGAAAGTAAATTACCTCACTGAAGCTAAGCAAGGTCATCCTGGCAAATATGGAAGGGGTTTACAGGAGGCAGGAAGGAAAGTAGGAAGACCAGTAAGTAGTTGCTTCACTGAAGCCCACAGGGAAGAGAAGAGGGTTTGGACCAAGGAAAAATCAGACGTAAGGGAGATAAGGTTTGGGGAGGAAAAGATGCTGGGGATAAAGTGTGGATAGAAGAGACAGAGATGGAAGTGGAGAAAGACATGTCAGAGAAAGGAGTGTTTAGAAGGCGGGTGCTTTGTAGAAAGAGTCACTTAGCAAGGTGTAAACCAGAAGAGGAAGAAGAGAAGAGGAGCTACGGATGCTGGTGTTCAGAAAAGCTGCTGAAGCTCCACTCTCTGTACTATAGAAGTTTCAATTTATAGACTGTTGGAATGTGGCAATATGTTAATGCAATTTCCTCAAAACTGAATATTCCATGGAAATCCTAGCAGATTCTTAATTATACATTCACTATAATTAAATGAAAGCTGAGACAGGTGTTCAAAGCTGCAAATAAGCAAATTAGAAAGAGTCATCAGAATGTAGGTAGCATTGCAATTTACTTTTTGTCAAAGCAAGTATGTCCCTTCTAGCCAGGAATGTCAGGGAGTAGTGGCTGGACTCAAATTGTCTTAGTAAATGTTAAGTGACTTTCAATTAGGCTGTTCCTAGGCATTGCCATATGGGCTATTAGCATGCTATATAGGATGTAATTAAGCTCTTGGTAGCATAAGTTCTGCTCAGTGAAGCAGAGTGTCTCATGCACAGATTCCTACAGCTGTAAAGCCTTGCCATGCGTGAGGCCTTTCCTTTGTATGAGCATCCTTGTTTGCAGAGCACTGTCAACGTAGAGACTTATTTTCTGTTTATAAATGATGCTTACTGTATTGTTTACTTAGAGTGAGGCCACGAAGATGGAGCTTCGTCGGAACTCTTGTTCTGTGATATCTCAGGTAATTAGCAGATCAGCATTTACAGCCACATCATTGTGTGACTGCAATTTATTGAGCAGACTTTTCCCACTCAGTTATTCACTGTTGTAAATGATAGAAGTACAGGGGCACCATTAGCATGAATCCTGACAAGATTCACAACCAAGTCAATAAATTGGGTTTATCTGCCTTTCAAAACTGATGTTTTATTTGAAGAGATGTTTTTATAGGAAGATTAGTTCCATATGAATAGTTCATTTCATTAATGTAATTGAAATTTCATCTTGGGCTTTGATCCAGTGGAAAACATCTCAGGAAGATGACAGTGCCCTGGGGAGATCTAGGTGACACTGAGGAATTACAGGTTTAAAATCACACTGACAGACCAGACATGTTTTGCATTACCAAAATAATAGCTTAATAAAATGCACATATGATCTCTGAATGAAGAGACCACGGAAGCAGGTTGTATTTTAAGTGATTAAATCTTTAATGGCTTTTGAGTAGTTAACTCTTGGTTATATAGAAAACTCTTTTGGTGACAACCTATGATTCAAATTTAAATTACCAGGACCATGTAATGTACACTTTATTGTGTTATTGAGAGAACATTTAGGTGGAAGCACAATTTTGTGTCTTTTTATTGAAAGACTGTGCAAGAGTTCAGAGACAGAAGAAAGCCATGCATGACCTTGAGCTCAAAACGATGTCAATAGATACACGTTTCTAAAGCTCAGGACTCTGGAGGATAAGGCAGAAAGGTTTCCAGGATTTCAAGGCTTCCCTGGGCTACCCAGTGAGATCCTGTCACAAGGAAATGAAAGATGTGGGCTTTTGGGTTTTTTGTTCTTTTTGGTTTTTGTTTGTTTGTTTGTTTTTAATAACTGGTACATATAAGGCAGAGAAATACTGTTAAGTGTGGTCGGAACCATCACTCGCTTCTCTCTCTGATCATAATCATTGTCAAACCCATAGTCACTCAGGCTGTGAGCTGCTTTGTACGGGGTCAGCGGGACTGATGGTTGTCTGAGTACGAGAGCTTACCTATCAAGGACCAAGCCATAAGCTATTCTCCAAGGTCCTCATTCAAGCTATAGATATTGAAAAGCCAGATGCAAATGCCAATAAAAGGAGACTGAGACAACGGACATGGTATAGCCACAATCTGCAACCAGTGATACTCCCATGTGCCATGAGGGGAGAAACTTATGAAGAAATTTATTTTTGCTGCTGTTGTTTGAGACAGGGTTCCTCTGCGTAGCCTTGGATGTTCTAGACTTACTTTGTAGACAAGGCTGGCCTCAAACTCCCAGTGATCAGTCTGCCTCTGCCGCCTTGAGTGCTTGGATTAAAGGCATGTGCCACTGCACTTGGCTAAGAAGAAATATTTCTTAAGCACCCCTGACACCTGAGGTTTAAAGGGATTCTGTAGGGAGAGTGACCAGCAGCTCTCTGGATGGGTGATTCTTCTGTTTAGTTTTATTGCTTCTTCGGAAACTCTCTCAAAAATGTGTATCTTAGGCTGTTTTCAAGCCACAGTATTTCCAGTTCACTATCAAGAGATTATAAACTTGAGGTGGCATTGTTTGGCACCTCCTGTGGCAAATCCAGGTCATCATGCAGTCATAGTCTTTATCAAAACCAAATCGCCATTGTCTGTTTGCAGCCCACAGTAGATCACGGCAGAATGCAGATGAAAGGCTACAGAGATGTCTGTTAGAACGCCCAGGTGAGGGGCAATATGAGGGACAGTGTATGAGCGTTCAAAGCAGTCCAAGCCAGACAGCAATGAAGACTATAAGCATGCCAGCAGTCAGGTTATCGTGATGGATTTAATCTCACTCTAACTTTATCAAAAGTAATTTGTTCTTGAGTCTCCAATTTTGTGACTATGGTTCATATCTCGCTCTGCTGTATACATCTAGAAGCAAATGTCTTTTCTGTATCGAAATTGTATTTTAGACTCTCCTAATTCTGCACTATCTGCATCTGGAAATTTTGACTATTTCAACACTTCATGCAGCCCCACTTGCGTTGAACTTCTCTCAGAAGGGGCTTGCCCCAGCCAGCTTACACCCTTCTTTGAGGGCCTTGTGGCTTTGGCATAAGAGGTCTTATTCCACAGTTCTTAACAGTTTGCTTCATCTCTGCCCATGGATTGTTTTCTCCTGTTCTCTTTGCTCCTCAGTGCCCCACTGCAGACCCCAGTCAGGTCTGATCCACGCCCCCCCCCCAGCAATGTGTCTGATATAGCTAGATGCATTTGTTCCTTCACTGCTCCCTCTGGGCTCCAGAGTAGCCCACAGAAGAAGCCCCACAGCCCCGTGATTCACTTACCACAGACCTCTGTCAGGGATCTGTCTGGCCAGCTCCCATTTCCTCCTTGCTATCAACTTTTGTAGAATGGCATTTCACATTTGAAAGCTACAAAGTCCTCTTCTGTATGAGGTGACAGTTAAAAATTCAGCTCCATCATTTTAAGACATCAGTAACGCCAATTAGTAACATTCTTTCAACTTACCATTTATTAAACTCCATACATTTTAATTTAATATTCATCATTTTATTAAAACCATTATTCAACTGCAGTTACTTATATTGCACAAGCCACCAACATAAGCCACATATTTAATTTTCTAGTAGCCAGATTAAAAAGAATAAAAAGGAAACATAATTTAAATGCATTAGTGAATTTTCTTTATATCATTAGTCTATGTAATAAGTGATATGCAACAAATATTTCCACATATGTTAATAGGAAAACATAGAGATAAAATAGTTTTGTGTTTTCCCTGTAGAGCTATCTGTCAAAGTCCGTTCTCTGGCTTGAGTGCTTCTCAGTTCACACAAGCATGGTACACACTCACTGGCTGCATATGGCTGGGCCGGCACTGCTGGACAGTATGGCCGTTGGGTGTTGAGGAAGCAGCAAAGGAGAGGCTCACAGCAGCTCCTATTTCCCACAGGGGATCTCGCAGTGCCAGGCTTTGTGATGGGTTGTTTACTGTCATCTGGGAAATGCTGCACAGAGTACCTGCAAGCTTCACTTGCTTCTGTTGTTCTGGCTTGCAGAAATGTAATTAAGGAAAGGAGTCAGCGGGTCTTTAGAATGTCTCTTTCAAACAAATCAACACCTCTGTCAGACTAAATTAGGCAGAATCTCCACAGCCACTGATTTCAGGTGAAATACTTGGCAATCTGGACCGCTGGACTCTGCATCCATGCATTCAACCAGCTCTGAATGGACAAAAATGTCTCTGTAGCAAACACATCCAGACCTTTCTCTTTGAACAATATATTCTGACAACCATTTATCGTGTGTGTGTGTGTGTGTGTGTGTGTGTGTGTGTGTGTGTGTGTGAGAATTGGGAAGTGCATTCTAGGCAGATGCTAAGCTTTTTGATATAACAGCAAACCTGGTACCCTGCAGGTCAGGGTAGCTGTGTGTGTTTGGGGTAGGATGTACTGGTACCTCATCTCCAGAGACACCAAGGGAAAACATTACTTCATTTGCTGGTGAATAAGCTCTTCTCCCTACATACAGCATTTCCTTCCATAGTAGTCTGGGCATGACAGGGCAATTCTTTCACTGCCTTCCTATTTACTCTCACAACCAGAATTAATAAGGGCACATCAAGTTTCCATTACATATATGAAAGCACCATTTTAGAAGGTAGGAATTTGGACTTCAAGTAGAGAGCTACTTCAAGCAAAATTGGACCTATCTGAAGTTCTTAGCTATTTTTATTTAAATGTACATCTAAACCAGGAATGCCTATGGATGCTACAAACCAAGATATTTCTGGTTTTGTAAGAACAG
Organism: Acomys russatus; assembly: GCF_903995435.1. NCBI lineage: Eukaryota > Metazoa > Chordata > Mammalia > Rodentia > Muridae > Acomys > Acomys russatus. The sequence continues at coordinate 10,444,501 of NC_067163.1, read as the reverse complement.
AGGCCACAGGGACACATGTGACAGCTGAGGTCTTTTGGATATCTGCCATTTGTATGATAGTAGGATGGAGGGCTTGTTCCTCCTGAGATCTCTCCTGTAATAAAAGAAATCATGAAGCATCAATACTTCAGCAGATCTGTATCTGACCCACCTCCTAATTACAGGGCCACTTAAAGACACAATGATCTCACCATTGAATGCCCAGTAATAGAATATCGAGACAGCGTGACTCATTGGCAGTGTAGAGTGAGTTGCTCTTTGTCATATCAAAGCACTAAATTAAAATTAAATTAAAAGTGTTTCAGCCTAGGTAACTACAATATAAGTCACTTAAAAATAAGCCAGTCCTGTTATCTACCTGTCATTCATCCTTTATCATCCTCAACAAGCTGTGTGTTCACTTACTCACCACAGGATCCAATGGACCTCGGTCAACAATTTTGCATCGTATAGTATCTAAAGAAGGGAGTGGAAGGGATACAGACCCAAAGGCAGAGCAAGAAAGCAGTAGGAACTGACTGAGCATGGACTATAGTTGCTGTCAGGACTGTGGGATCTGGGGACACATTACCTGACTTCACTGCTGTTGTTACTAATGAGTTTGTGAATTCCATATTCTCAAATTACCTTTAACCACATCCATCATTATTGACGTCTTGCTTTTCTTTAGAAATTCGATTGAAAAACTAATGACTCTCAAGTTCTTTAAAGTTCTTGCTTTCTAAATACAATCATCTAATACCTTACAGAATGCTTGGGGTTCAAATTAGACAGAGACATGGTGCATTGTCTACTATGCTTAAATAATTTATACGATGCCTCACAATGGGATAACTGTGCTTCATTCTCAGAGGACAAGAATCTGGATGCAAGGTAGGCTGTTTCAGAAAGCACTAAAAGGATGAGTGTGTGTGTGTGTGTGTGTGTGTGTGTGTGTAGAGGTATTAAAACAAAGGTTTTGAAGAATTCTAAGTATCATCATGGTCTGTGAATAAAACAAGAACAGAAAAAAGAAAGGACTAGGGAGCAAAGACAGAGAGACCTCCATGCCTTAGACTCTGCACTCACGGACTTAGCCCACCAAGAATTGCCATATGGATACAGTCAACGGTTCCATCTACACTAAGCGTAAGGTGAATTTTCTATTGATGTCATCACATTGAAAGCACCACCATTTGCTCACCATTTCCTCTGTACTAATGTAAGTCATCCGGCTAGGAAGAGCTATGTATACTATATGCAAACACTGTACAGTGAGAATAAGTGACTTGAGCGTGATCTGCTTATCTACCGCTGAGGATCTGAAAACTACATCCACTGCTACACCTTAGTTGTACCACGGATCGTGGCTCCTGCCTCTTTTTTTTTTTTTTTTGGTACATAGTACAAATACTGTGGGCTTTGAGAGCCCCTTGTTTTCCATACACTCATTGTCCAATAAGCCTGTCTGTGCAGCTGCCTCTCCTGCCATGGTACCTTGAGCTCCTCAGGGCCAGATGACATCCTTGATGCATTAATTACAGGACTTGACACACTCAGTACCCTGTGGAGCTCATCATACTCCCCACCCTTCTCTGAAGGAAAGGAAGAGCCATTGAGCATCTTGGTCAGAGCTCACACTCTACCTGCCAGACTGAGAAGGTAGGGACCAAGAGGGCATTCCCCTACCCCCTCACTGGGCAGTCCTGACACCTGTGGCTTGACTATGAGGTATATGACCTGGTGCATACCTAATTACTGTGGTCACTGATTGGTCTCTTGTATTTATTGTCTAGGTAGGAAACAAGGGGCCTGAAAGTAGACTTCTGTCTTGGACCTAAATATTTCTTTAGACTTTAGCCTCTTTTATATTTATGAATGGGTTAAAGGGTATGTCCTACACCCATCCCACAATACTAACTAAACTTTTTCAGTGACCCTGAACCCTTTGAGAAAAGAAAAGCCGTTTCACTTGGATGCTCGGAAGCAGGGTACCATCGTACGTGTTTGGCATATTAATGAGAACAGCCTAGAAGACCTGTATCTTTGTGAACCAAATAACTTTCAGATTACTGGTACATCCCCTGCCACCATCTTTACCCAACCTCTCCCCACACCCTTTCCTTTCTGCTCTGCCTCAAGAAACAAACCCATGCCTCTTTCCAATAAGCCACATTTATTCTCAATCTTGACTCTAAAAAGGAGGATGTTAAGTGCCCTGCCAGCTTTGTGCCCGTGTACATACATGGTGCACATGTTAGTATTGTTCATTGACTATAAGACAGGGGATGCAAGACAGAGTATTAAGCCAAGCATAGTTAAGTAGGGGACTTGCAAGCTGAGGGGGGTTCTTTGGTGGGAACCAGGTATGTTTTAGTGCTGAGTGTCTGTCTTACTGTACAGTATGTCCCTCCCTGGAAAGGTCTTCACTACCGACAGATGACACTAAGCCCCCTGTTCAGTGTCTCTTGGCTTCCCACATCTGTTTTCTGAGAACTTCTTATATTTGTCCAGTTCAGTAACATTTCCATGTCTGTGAGCCTGCTGGCCTCTCAGTGATTCCAGCTTACACTTCATTTGCTTATTGTGTGTCTGATTGTGCAAACAGAGTTCCTGGTGTTTATGTTATACCGAGCACTTAGTGGCCGACACCGGAGTGGTTAATTAATAAGAGGTATTACACTTCCTAAACAGAATGTCTTATCCCCACAGATGCACTGCAGGACTCATAGAGAAGGTTCCTAGAACTTTGGACCATCAATAGGGTAAAGTTTAACTTATAAATTAGTAAGAGAAAGCAATAGCTAGTAAAGAAAAGGAATAGGAATAGTCATAACAAAATGCTGTGATAAGTTCTTTAAACTGGATGGATTTAACATTCCTGGGATTTTCTGCTTACTGTTTTTGGATCACTGCTGGCCGTCAGTAACTGAACCCATGGAGGAGGAAGTGTTGAATAAGGAGGCCAAGGCAGACACTGAAAGTTTCCATCAGGGAAAGGCTCTGGCCCTGACAAATGAGGGGTTTCCAAGCTGTGAGGATAAATCCGTTGTCATGACAGCTCATGCTCTGTGTTAAAATCTTAAGAAGTCTCTAGGGCACAGATCCCAGCCTCCTGTACACTTCTGGAGAGAGAGCTCCAGTGAGGATCTGGTGAGGACCAGTGCCCTATCCACAGATGTTGCCAGGCTGGGATTGCTGGCTTCTTGGGAGCATGGCTAAATCTTGATGCCCTCCTTGCTTCACACAGAACAGATCCACTGCTATGCTTCAGTGGAAGATGTAAATAGAATAACAATGAATGAATGAATGAATGAATGAATGAATGAATGAATGAATGAAGAAGCAAAGAAACAAACCCTTTTAGCCTAAACGACAACTTAGTAAGCCAAACCCACTGAAGGAATCAATGGACCAACCCAGCTCTTGTCTGGTGATGGGTATAAGGATGCCCCCCTAGGTCTTTAGAGGAGCACAAGTTTAGTTACATGTACACGCTCGCTTTGTATCTGTTGTTGAGCATGGATGACCAGAGCATGTGATTTGTTGTACAAAATACAAATATTGCTAATAATGTTTATTATTAAAAGCCTATAATTATTACAGTGGTTTTATTTAACCCACTATCAAACAATAAAAGACAGACATTTCTTATATTTAAATAAGCCCTGTTTCACCTGGGGCTGGGCAGAAATAACCCCCGAATCTACCTTGTTGCCTCTCAGACCCACACCCCATGCCATTTGCTTTAATCCTTCCTATCTGGGCTACTTCCATTCCGATATTTCCATAAATACTTGCTGTTCCTCTCCACACCCTTCTCAAAGTTCACTCCTCCTGGACTACTTGGTTCTTTAACTTCTCATGGCAGCTCTGACTCCTTCTTCTCCCTCCACACCTGCCTCTCCCCTTCCCATGATCCTTCTCTCCTCAAAGCCAATGAACTTTAGGCCACACCTACCTCATTACTGCCCTGCCCAGGTATGTAGGCATTTATTCAGCCTACCACAGGTAATTTGGGAACAAGGATTACAAACATCATTTGGGGTTATGTAAGTTTCTGTGCGTAAACGACAGCAAATAGACCTCAGGGGGCAAAATAATTAACAATCAAATACAAAGCATCAGACCATGCTGTTATGATGATTGCTGAGTGTCCCTAACTCTAGGCCCTGCACTAGGGCTTTGGAGAGTCTCTGCTTACAAAACTCAGGAAACCTCCCTAAAGATATAGACATTTTCGTTAAAGAATTGTTTTGCTTTTTTTGTTTTAACACAAGAGTGCTTTCCTAAAGCACCAATAATGTTATCCTCCTCTGTGTTCTGTGACTCTGAACAGAGGTGTGCAATGGCTCTCCTTCAGTGTCAGATAGCTGACATTTCCATTAGGAATGGGGAGCTCCTTCTCACAGGAGTGCCCTTGCCAGTAGGATCTGTACCTCAGTGGTCCCCTCCTGCCATGTCTGATGTCCATTACCTGTATCCTTTCTCTCCCTTTCCCCTTAATCTGTTCTTACTCAAGCACAGGAAGAATGGTCTTGTGTCTGTGCTTATCGCTTACATTTCTTTTGACTCCCCGCCTGTAGTATAGAGGGCCTCACAGAATTCATTGCACTGGAAAAATGAAATGCAGTGTTAATATCATGGATACAAAGACAGAATGACTAGGATCAGAAACAGGGTGACCTGGGCTTGATTCAAGGAAGGCAAGAAGTGTATTCTTCAAAATGTCTTTTCTTTGAAATGGAGCCAGTGAGATAGAAACCCAGACGTGAAGCACCCAGCTTTGAGGTGCAAGTGTTTTGTGAGTAGGGAGTATTCTCCCAAAGATGGAAACCTCTCCCTGACAGAGGAGAGTATTGAGAATGTGGCCTCAGCTCCTGAGAGAATTGCTTTTAAAAGAGTATATAACAAGTGCTTGTGTTCACTGGTTGTTCAAATTTTATTGGGCAATATGATTTGATGGCTATATCCATGGAATTTATTTTTCATTTGTAAGGAACCTTAAAGAACAATATGCTTTTTTCCTTCAATTCCATGAGCAACATCCTTAACTAGGGAAGAGGAGGGGTGTCCAGATCCGACTCCATATAGATATGGCAACTAGATTCTCAGAGCTTCCTCCAAGCTGAACACAGATCTAAACTGCAATTGCTTTTGCTTAAGTAAAATTCAAAGGCAAAGGAGAGAAAATACAACATGAAAGTTTATCAAGAAGGCAAGGGGATCTGTGAAGAGCAGTGACCCCATGAGATCTGCAAAAGCAGACAGTATCTTGCTGAGTTTTTCAAGTTTGATTCCATAATGCTTTTTACTGGGCAAAGCTATTGGAGGGATAAATAGAATTTCAGGTCCAATGAATTGCTTTTCCTTCTTACCACTTACTCTTGATGATAATTTAGTTTAATAAGTGTGGAGCCAAGCTGGCTCTAATTTGGCTGCCACATGCTGTGATTCAAAGGCTGGAATTTAGCCTTCTGAGACACTTTCACTGGCTGCTACTGCAGATCAAAGAAACAATGTGGTACGCTGACCTCCCATCTTCTGTATGCACGAAACTCTCAGTTCAAAGACATAGAGAGCATCAGATGAATCTAGCATGCTGGAGGAGAGTCATCCTAGAGAGGAGACTAACAGGGAGGAGCCCAGGTTGAGGTTCTTTTTGTTAAATCAAATTGAACTACTGTAGACCTCTCGGAATCCTGTAGGTTCTAGCATCACTCCAAAAGACCCTTTTCTTTTACAAAATCAGAGTCATCTGGCTTGGCTGGACATTGCCTTTGGGCATGACCACACACGTGTATCACAGTGTGTTTCCCTTTTGTTCACAGAATCCCACTCTCCCTCCGAGGGACTGGAAAATATCTGTCCATGTTTTTGCTTCATAAATATAATTAATTTTCATTCATTGCAGATTTATGATCATTTGTAAGTTTTAATGGAATTCTCTAACCCCTGGTGTGTTCATAAAAGACATGATTACCCAAGATTGGACTGAGGTAGAAAGTCAACCAGTGTGCATCCCGCAGCTTGGCATTGACCCTGTGTCCTTAGACACGTGCTGCAAACCTTTTCTGTTTTCCATCCGTGTATACAGTGAACTATCATATCTCCACTCATTTTCCTCTCCAATTTGCCCCAGATTCCCACTCATGCACACAGCTCTCAAAGTCATGCCCTCTCGTTTTTTAATACTAAGAGAGGTTGCCCATAGTCCAGGGGATGACTCTGCTCTTATGCACTTATAAGCAGCACTCACTGGGAATTTTGCAGATCTTTGGGTGTGTTTACAATGAGAGAAAGGTCAGGAACAATGTCCACATATATGTAGAGAATGTGGCCATTCGCCAACACCCAGCACATCTGAGAGAATATTAGATATTTCCTGCTGTTGAATTTCTTCTAGAAAAAAAAAACCAGTAAAATATTAGGAACCATTCAATGTTTCCTCTTTGACCTTTTCTTAGTTTAGTCTGTAGCACCATCGCACAGTTACTTTCTGTTATACATGTAGTCAATTTAATTTAATTCAATCCAATTTATTTTTTACTTGTTCAGACCATTGTGATTTCAAACATCATTTTTATTTGACAACTCACTTGAAAAGCAGTAAGTGCTGGGAAATTTTAATTATTTTTTACAACAGCTTTAAATAATTAACATGAGTGGGTCTGCCCACTGAGACATGTTTGTTCATAATGATAAAGTCTGTGTGAAAAAAAAATCACAGAATGGCTACTAACTAGGGAAGTGCTGCACAAAAGTAAATGGTAAGAAAATTCATGGATCTGTATGCAAGGTAGAGGCTGTGCCTCTTAATCCTCAAGCACCATGGGATGGATCAAGTGTGTCAACTTCCTGTGGACACATTGGGATGGGTCATCCTTTGCTCTGCAGTGTGTCTTGCCTATGGTGGTACATCTTGCAGCATTGGTAGCCTCAATACCTGGTGCATGTGACACCAACTCTGCTATAACATCATAAGCTGTCCTTCAGACAGGGACAAATGTCCCTAGGGTTAGTGTGGATGAGGAGAAAATGACTCAAGACTGCAAAGCATAGGTTGTGCAAAGTTGACACCCCATAATGATACTCTGACTCGGCGACAGTATGAAAAACTGTTTATACCAATGGTCATTCTGAAGTAGTTTGTAAAATCACTCTAGTTTCCTGGAGTGAAAATATCCCAACTGGATAATGAGATCTGGTGTGTGAGCATAACGGAGTTGAGACAACAAATGACTCACAGCTCAAACCTGCAGAATGGCAGAATTGAACATAAGCAGAACCCTTATTTCTACTCCAAATGATGGGTGTCTAGGTACAAAACCCAAAGTGTACGAGGTCTGTAGCCTGGCTTACACTATAGCAGTAACTGAATCCAAGGTCCACTCTGGCTGGGCTATATGATGCTTCAGTCCAGCCTGTAGCTCACTCCTTAGAGCACCTGCAAGGAATGACAATAGCAACTCTCAGTGTCACCTCATGGCTGTCACTATTCTGTTCTGGCCGTTTCTTAAAAGACCCTCTTTACTTGCTCAGGTAGTGCGATCTAGTCTTGTCAGGGTACGAAGAGCTCTCAGGAGCAGAGATTAACAAGTGGACACAAACAGAGAGGAGGAAATGTGTTTCCCTAGTCTGACTGAAGACAAACGCACCAACTTTACAAAAGGCAAGATCTAGAGTGTTTGGTGAGGGCTAGCAGACATCTTCTTGAAGGGACATCTTCTGTTCTGCTCTAATTTCCTGACAAAGAATGAAGAGATGACACAGTGACACATGACTGTAGTTCCAGCACTCAGGGAGGAAAAGGCCAGCCTGGTCTACAAAGTGAGTCGAGGGCAGCCAAGACTACAAAGAGAAACCCTGTCTCAAACAAAACAAAAACAAAACACAAAACAACAACAAACAAAAACAGAACAAACAAACACAGGAATGAAGGAAAGAGTTGAATATTGCCCATATTGTCCAATAAATAGTTATCAAGCCACTGGAAGAATTCGTTCTGAGGCAGCACATTGTCTTTTCTTTTCATCTTAAAAGGATCTAAAAGTTCTTGTTGATTTGTACAGCTGGCTCAGTTTCATTTTGTAATATTGAGGGTATTTTCCGAGCCTGACTGGTGATCTTCTTTGTATATAGAGATGTTTTCTCTTTCATTGTGGCCTTATCTGTGAATGACTGACATCACCCAAGCCCCTGAGCATACTGAATGCAACGCTTATAAGGTGAACGGGAGGGAGGAAGGAATGGGAGGGTACAAGGGATGGGATAACAACTGAGATTTAATATGAATAAATTAATAAAATATTTTTTAAAAGGGGAAAAAAGATAAACTAGAAGAAGGTGGGACACTAATAAAAATGTAACCTCCTTTCAACTCTTTTTGAAAATTTTATTATCTATTCACTTTACATCCTAATTCAACACCATCCCTCCTCTTCTCCTGGTCCCGCACCCCTCCCACCCTTGCCAGGTCCTGCTCCAGAATGAGGGTAGGGCTCAAAGAAGTATAACTGCAGCCAGCAAGGGAGGAGTAAGATCAGGACATTGCTTAGTTTTGTTTTACAAGACACAGACAGAGTGGAAGCCCATCTTGGTATGGTTTGACCTGCTCTGACAATCTGTCTCTCTCATAGGCTTTATTTATACACAAAATCATTTTAAAATCTGAATTTAAATCATTGATTTCACAACCTTTCCAAGATACATTTTTTCTAATGTCTTCCATGATTACATAAGTATATTGAAATAAATGAAACAAAGCAAGCAAACAGCAAATTTCGTAAGAACTAAAAATTAACATTATGTTAAAATCAGTTTTCTTTTAACTCAATGTCTTTTCCTTAAGATTGGAGTTGTAAAGAAATGCTAGACAGGATGGCTCTATTTGCCTTTGACCCTGTTTCAGTTTGGCACAAAATTAGTAGATCAGAGGTTATTTCCTACCAACTGTTACATCAAACTTATCTTTCTACACAAGTCCAGTCTCTCTGAATCTTGTTTAATTCTTCCTTTCTTTCCTCTATTTTTCTTTTATATTTGACATGAGACCACAATTCCTCTTTCTTTCTTTCTTTCTTTCTTTCTTTCTTTCTTTCTTTCTTTCTTTCTTTCTCTTCTTAAAATACTGTGCAGCCCTTGCTTAAGCAAGTGTGGTCTATTCTTTGTTTTTCTACAATATTAGAAAAGTCCTGGTCTCATAAGCCCATTCAGGAAAACAGGCAGTCACTGAGCCAAAATGTTCTCCTCTGTGTCTCTATTGTGAACCCTTGTTTCAATATGATTCATATATTTATTACAATTTTGTAAAGACTAGAAAAACATCAGGATTCTTAAAACCACTTACTTTGCCTTCAGGAAGGTACCGAGGTTTGCGGAGAAAAGAGAAACCTCAAGTGGGAGCTTCTCTGTGACAAGCTGGAGAGCTATAACAGAGTAGGCTTCTGGAAGGATATGAGAGTGACTCTACCTGAGACTCCTAATAGCAGGAGTCATGGAGACTAAAGAGGCTAGCCTCTGACTAGACACAGTGCCTAGTGGAAGAAAGGGAACACCAACCCACCCACAAAAACTTCTACCCAAAACTTATCCTGCCTACAAGATGTTAAGGGGCAAAAATAAAGCAGAGACACCCAATTTTTAAGTGCTACATCCACACTCTGCTAAGTAACAGCAGAGCTAATTCCAAATTTCCTCCCAAGAAACCGCTGCCTCTTCCCTCTGCCAGAATAGATACTTGACTTTATTGAAGACGACAAACACATTACTGTGGCCACCAAAGCGCTGGCATGCCACTAAACTGTTCCTCGTTGGCTAATTCACAACTGATTGAATAAATGCCTCAAAAGTCTCAGCCACCTCAAAGGAAAGACAGTTAATTCAATGGCTACTATTGATTGACCCTTGGTTAATTAAAATAGCAAGCATTTGGGAGGCGTGGTGTGCATAGAGCCCACAAAGTGAACAGTCTGCTCCCGTGGTCCTTTGCAAGCTTCAGAGTCTCTTTAATTCTGCTCTGACTGAGATGCAGATTTGTAGGTTAATGCATTTTCCATTTGGGTCCTTTATAAACTGAGTATTTATTGGCCCGTAAGCAGGACCTCTACTCCTCTTTTGAACTATCGCCACAGATTGCTGTTTTCCTATTCCGAGGAAATCGTGAGCCATCGTCAAAAGATCATGTCTCCTTACACAGTCCTTACATCACTGCTAAGTATTTTAACTAATATGCAATTGTTAATGCTTCATAGTGTCCCGTTATTTGAGAGTAATAAAAATCCCCGGTACTTAATGCTTCAGAAGCTAGTTGTCAAAGAAAAACAATGTTTGAAATCACAATGGTCTCAACAAGTAAAAATTGAATTGACTTGAAGTAGCTACGTGGCCAACAGACACCTCACACACGAATTACTGTTTTTGTGCCTTTCTTCAGGTATCCTTTCCTCTGTCTTCTAGGGATATGAAAACTGCTGTTTGAGTGTGATGCTTGCCCACATTCTTATCCCCATAAGGTAGAAATGAGTAGTCTAAATGTAAGTCAATCCATCCCTTGAGGGATATTGTGAGCTAAAGGTTCACTGCTGCATCCCAAAATGAATGCAGCATGGAAACTTCTCGGGTAATCTTTTCCTTGTAAGCATTTGAACAAGACAATCCATTGACCAATCATTGACTTAGTATAAGTTTGGAGTGTGTCAGAGGTGGGAACTTATGTGTCTCACTTATCACCATGTGCCGTGTAAAGACAGCTTATTTGTCTGATGACACTCAGTCCCAAATACTTCAAATTAAACAAGTTTGCTGGCTCAGGTAACAGTGAGCCCAGGTGGGTGGGACACCTCACAGGTTCTGACATACTCAAAGTCTGGCTTTTGTCTATGAATGCCAGAACAAGGGTGCTTCTGTAGCTTTCAGGACCTGTGAGATATCCCACCCTCCTGGGCTCACAGTTACATGAGCCAGCAAATTTTATTGATTTCTTTCTAGGGCATTAAGACTTTTGGCTTTGGAAATCAATGCAGCACCTTCCTACCTACTCCTCTGTTTCATGGAAATTGTACAATTCTAACACATTATAACTAACGCTCAAGTTCTTTATATCATACGCTTTGAGTTGAAACTGTCCAAACCAGTCCATCTCTCAAATCCGCATTCCAGAGAATTCCCACGAGTGGGAAGAAAAGCTCCCCTGGCTTTACAATTACCTGGACGGAGTGGAGCTGAGCAGTAGAATACAGAAACACAGCACCGACATCTCACACATAGGAGTCCTCTCCATGCCATGAAGCGAGGCGTGTGTAGCACACAGACACACCAGTGCAGTGTCTTCCTAGCCACCTGAACACAGGCGACAATGTCTTTCACTGTGGGCTGTTTAAGAACAGGGGAGATCTTTGTACAGAATCATCCCCGTGGCACTTTAGCTTGTGTGTTTGACTAGGTAAAATGCTCTGTATAAAAATGCATATATCATGTAACTTTCTGACTTCAAGCTTGCTAATTTTACCAAAATGTGAGCTCCCCAAAAATCTACCTTTACATAGGAAAGCCTCCAGGGGAAACAACAAACCTCTTGACATCCTTCTGCAAAGGTGACCACAAAAGCATTATTCCATGTTCTTTGTTATCTCTCATGAAGCAGATGTCTTTGTTACAGCGTCTTTAATAGCTTATGTATTTTTTTCAATATTGGAGAAATGTTAGATGAGTCCAGAGGGACCCTTCAAACCTGACGCAGCTGAAGGCCAGCAGGTCTTCTATAATAGAACAATTTCTACAGCAATTGCTCTCACGTCTGTGGAAAATGCCACTTAAAAATAGAGCTTGGTGTATGGTGACTTCAAAGCGTTTAAGTGACATGAGAATAGGCTGTGTGCGCGGTGTGACAAGTGTGGCAGGCTCGGTGGTCTCAGAGAGAATCCTCAAGCATCCTAATTCATTTTCTCTATGTGGGTACCTGGCAAGGGAGGAGAGGGTTGGAGCAGCGCGACACTCAGGGCAAGGAGGTAATTCCGCTCAATAAATACACTGGTTTTCCAGCAAAGTTGTGTCTGTCTTTCTGTGAATCAGAGTGACAGCCCAGACATGAAAGAGAGGGGTCCCCAATAGCCTGCCAGTCTCTTCCTGTTGAAAAAGTACAGGAGCATCAATTACATCTTCAGCAAAGCGAAGCGTTAATTACATAGTGATGTCACTCTCTCCTGTTTACTGAAAACACAGTGACAAGCAGCTCTGTTATTTAAACCTAGCACAGGAGCCTTGCAAGTTTCTATTTAAAATATGTAATTAACTAATTAAGATAACAGTATCTTTTCCAGTTTGGTGCCGGTAGGATGTATTTTTGTTTTACACATTTGACAGTTTTATTTTTTTCAAAACGATATTTGTCTGTCATCATACATGTGGGTAAAAGTAACAAAGATATTCTCCACCAAATGCTGCTACATGGATTCCTACAAAGGGCTGGTAATGTTCTCAGTCTCACTGACTTCTGGGACCGTATTCTGTCCAGCACAAGGCAGAAGCTTATTTTGCTGTGTGGTTAGACAAGTTAATGTGGATCAAAGAATCCAAACCACCACAACCTTGAAATGTGGGCGTACATGTGTTCCAGATTCTTGTGAAAATGTACAGGTCAGATGGCCACAGGGGAAAATTATGGGCTGCGAGCAAATTCTTCTGTCTTCCCTTAGGGCTGTGATCTATTAAAGTCACAGTAACCTTCCCCAGTGCCTGGGAAAGTCAAGAGGGAGCCACAATTAATCTGTCAGGACAGTAGGCACACAGCCTTATACTCAGTTTCGGCAATCTCATCTACTGTGTCTGAAATGTTGATTCTGTTAAATTATTGAGTTAAAGGATTATAACAGTCCTATCTTGTAATTGAAGTAAGTATCTGTTGCTAGATTAATTTTATCAGTATCTTACTATTGGTAATCTGCAACTAGATTAAGTTTTTCCTACCAGTTAGAGACAGATAGCTCTGGAGTGTGATATTGCTAATGTTTAATATTTTAAAGCTGTATTTTATTTTTAATTATGTGTGTGTTTGTGTATGTGCACATGAGTGCAGTTGTCCAAGGGGGTATGGAGATGCCTTTGGATCTCACTGAGCTGGACTTGTCTGTAGTGTTGAGCCAGTTGGGTGCTAGGAACCAAACTCAGATCTTCTGTAAGAACACTATGCACTCATAATTGCTCTGCCATCTCGCCCATTCCAAGTGTTTAACATTTGAAAGAGCTGACCATTTACTATGTGCTTATCTTCATTACTAGACTTCGACTTCCACATACAAAATGTAGGAATAGAAGGACCACCTCACCTTAGATTAATGTGAAGTTTTAGGAATGTTACTGCAGCGCTCAGACTCTTCCCTGACACAAGCTTGAAGCCAAACATGATGTCACTGTTGTTATTAATGCTGTGGTAGTAGTAGGGAGCTCTGTGCATGTTGGCGTTTCTATGTGAGCATATTTGTACGCACATACACAAATGCACATGTGTAGATGTGCATATTTGGATGAGAAAACATGAAATCCCAAGAATAAGACTCTGACCAGGGATTGACTGCATGCCATGGCTGGCTCCCTAGAACATTTGGCTACTCCCATAGTCCAGATATATTGGTGATTATTCCCTCTAAGACTTATTTTAAAGAAACCATTTCCCAAGGAAGTAAGGTGAGCATGACATCACCCCTGTGAATATAACCTCTGTGATTCATTAGTGCTCACAGACCCTACAGAATGTGTCTTAGAGACCCAGTGCAACTTGGGGGAACATCAGCATCAAGAATGATGCTGTGTTGAGTCTTTCATCAGTAAAGACTACAAGTCAAATAGACATTGAACATGAACAATCCAACATTATTTTTCCAGCTTAAATGAATTACCAAGCAAGCCTATTTATATGAAATGGATTTATCCCATGTCTCCTGCAGTTTATATGCCATGAAGTCACCCCATGTCTTTCCAGCTTGCCTGAGTAAAACTCTCCAAGAATCTGAGAGAGGAAAAGGGACAACTTTGCAGGAGAACTATGAGTGTTCGTCACAGAGAACATCCTCTTCAAGGACAGTTTGGTGTGTCCTAGAATGCGATCCAGGAAACTGAAGCGTAGCGAAGTAGATCTCACAGGAGACGGAAAGCCTTGAGTGATGATCCACAGTGAAAGAGAGACTACACAGAGTCCACAGGGATGGATTCTAAGATTAGCAGCAGCATGTTAGACCATTTAGTTTGACAGAAATGGGAGGAGTATGAAACAGGGAAGTGTCAGCACATCCTGAGCTTCTCTGGGTTCCATTCCTTCCTAACATCATACTCAGCTGAGAAGCTGGTCAAATACGACTTAGCTGTTTAAAATAGAGAAGCAAGAACTGTTTCAGGAGCATTTCCTCAACTGCAGGGTTCCCTTCAGATGCATGACAGGAAAGAAGAGGAGGGAGGGCCAGCAGAGACAGCAGGCTACGATTATGTCTGCTCCTGCCGATGTAGAAATGGGAAGGGTGATGGCCATTTCTCCAATGCTGGTACCCTGACAGGCATTGTGTCTTTCTACCACCTTCCTCCCTTCCATCTGCAATTCCTTACTACCATCCTAGTGTTTTGACAACTTCCATCAATGTGTGAGTCCTGTGTCCCTCGCCAGAGGATGCTGGTGTCTTGAAGACAATGGTGTCAAGTAAGAAGGTTCCCCTCCCAAATAACCATGTCTATAGTGGTCTTGCCTCTTCCCTGCTGGCCTCTTGGGTGGACATAAGTCAGCGTCTCAAGGGCAAGGTGAGCTGTGGAACCACTGAACCTTAGCACACCTTCACAAATCCTTCTGTTTCCTCATTAAAAAACAAAACACAAAAAACAAAAAACAAAAAACCCTACTGTTTCTTTAAATGTATTTGCATCCATGTTTTGCCTTCTATGTATGCCTATGTACTGAGTACATGAATTTTCTGTGGAGTCCAGTAGAGGGCACTGTGTCTCATGGAGCTGGAGTTACTAGAAATCCAATCAGATTCACTGGAAGAGTAGCCAGGCCTTTCAGGCACTGAACATCCGTTTTGTACCATCTTCTGCTTTCTTATTATGGGCTATTGAAGAAACTCTGTGTTTTGAGTCTGTTATCCTCCATCATCAGATTTAGAGAATTCTGTGATCAAACATGCTTTCCTTCGCTTATTGGCCATTTAGCAGATCTGAGATAGATGGGATGATGCCGAGAGTAAAATGTTCACAGATAGGTTTCAATACATTTCCACTCTTAGTTTTACTCCTCTTAATTGGCCTTTCATTTCTCTTTTGAATTATGTGTGTTTTACTGTAAAATGATTACATTTTTATGAAAAAGAGATTATAAAATATGCATTAAAGAAAGAGAGCAATTGGGTCCTTGACTATACTTTGCTAATTTTATTCATAGCCAAATGGCATGTAATTGTTTTATAGTCATTGAAATTAATAAAGTGATCAAGTCTATTATACCAAAATCCATCATAATGGACCACTTATATTACATAATGTATTGCTTTTCTTTTCCTGAGAAATAGTCTATAAATAGCCTTTTATATGTCTCTGGCTGTTAATTACTATGCATTTGATATTGCCTCTTTTAAGAAGCAATAGACTTTTAGCTAGACTCAAAATACAACACTATATTTTTTTTATTGCTACTAAGGTGCTTTGAATTGATATTTAAGAGAGTCTCTTTTATCTTCTACTATGATGTTTTAAGCAAAGCTCCTGTGTTGATAGCTTGGAAACTGGTTTTCATACTTATTATGTTTTTATGAGAGCCATTCTTAGTTTAGAAGGAGAAGAAATTTTGTAAATGTCAACCTAATGTGTCCCACTCCCTTTACCAGAACTTTCCAGGGACTTCCAGTCTCAAGTAGCACCCTTTGTGCCTCTTCCTGATCAACCAAACTCTGAACTGTTCTATCCTACCTTCTTGGATCGATTGTTCTAGACTAGCTCCAGTGGTCCCAGGAGGCCTTGTGTTCTCCACATACCTCCTCACTTAGTTAGAGATCTCTCTCTAGCACTACCCTCTGCTGGCCTAAAGTTTTCTATGTCTTGTTTCTTCTTGTATGTAGCTAGAAAGCATGCAATTACTTCACTCTCCCTTTCAATCTTAAGGACCAGCTTGTCCTTTAAGTCTTTTCTGGTCTGTTTTGTTGGCTGTATTGTGATTTCACACCCCTGGTAAACTCTTACCTTTACCAAATAGAGGTCCTTGTACACCACTGTGCACCAGATACCAGGTTATTTATTAGCATGCACTGAATTTGAAAAAAAAGTTTTAAAGAATAAATGGCATTTCATTTTTTTTCCTGACCATTTTTAGAATGGAATTCTTCCCATAAGAAGCACTAGGCTTGAGATTAACACAAGTGCCACTAGCATTTTTTTTCTTCATCTTAAGCACTCTCTATTTTCCTAGACTTGGCTTTACTCATTACAAATTAGTACCTATCATGAGATTATCATTAACAGTTTTTCTCCATTTTTAAGTCTCTTTGTGCTCAGCCTGCCCGACATTCTTGTCTTCCTTGGCCATAACCAGCCATCCCTTTGGAGACCCCTATTTGAGACTGTCTGCATTTGATTCTCAGAAGTGAACTTCAGTCCAGAAAGAAATGATCAAGTGCTTCTTTAGCCTTAGGAAGGGGAGTGAAGCTTGCAACCTCCAAGGACGTGAATTGCCCTCTCGGGGTATCTTTTAATTAAAATAAATTAAAGAAAATTACCAAGAGCCATGCGTTATTGAGTTCTAAAGTGTCACAGTTAGCGGTGTAAAGTGACAACTCCTTATTGTTTTCTTACTGAGGGATGGAGATTGAGATTATATAAATAACTGCTGAACACACCCTGAGTTCACCCTGGTTTTCCATAAGCAGATGAGAAAATGATTCTGACAAGTCCACACCCTCCTCGGCCTCATGAGTGACCTTACTGCAATCTCACAGGAATAGAGTGGACACGTATGCACAGGGCTGTTGATGTTCACAGGAATCCACTTGTAAGACACTGAAGACTTACTTTACAAATGAAGCTTTAACTGTCTCCAGTAACCAGATCTACACTCCTACCCACATGCATCGGGGGTATAGCATCGTGGAGGCATCATGATGAATGGTGGGAGTAGTTTAAAATGGAAAAGCATAGCCGATTCCTGACATGTAGATCCCCCATAGTGCCGACATTTAAAGGTGTGGAAGGCGCTTCCAGTCTCTCCTGCACAACTTACTCCTGACTGTGGCAGTATTCCAAGACATTTCACTTTGCATCTTAAACAGGTCTACTTTATGACTCCCAAGGCTGACCCACTTAAAGCACACAAACCACTCAATTTGTATATTTACGTCATGATGCAACCATGCCATGATTTCATTTTGGACTATTTGTCATGATGGAAAGGAGGTAGGACCTGCACAAGTCACTCTGTCACTCCCTGTTCCCTGTTCTCCCTGCTTTCCCCCCCAGGCATTGTAATATATAGGATTCTACGCTGTGACTAACACTGCTTTGTTTGTTTGTTTGTTTGTTTGTTAAAAAGGTGTGTGTCTGTGTGTGTGTGTGTGTGTGTGAGAGAGAGAGAGAGAGAAACAGAGAGACAGAGAGACAGAGAGAGAGAGCCAGGAAGGCTAGAACATGACATGCATCTGCAGGAGCTAGCATTATAGGTGGGTTGTGGACTGCCATGTAAGTGCTGAGATCCCAACCCTGGTCTTTTTCTGAGAATGCTCTGATACTGTAGACTGCCTCTGTACTTTCTTGTTTTCTGTGACCAGCAGTATCCCATTCTTTATGCATACTGCATGTAGCTTATTATGTCTTCTGTGGACTTTTGAACTGTGACCACATCTTGGATATTCTAAACAATACTACTATGAATACTGGTCACTATTTTCAATATATATATATTCATTTCTTTTGCATAGATAATTGATGTGCCTTTTTGTCACAAAATAACATTATTTTTAAACATTGGAAGAGATGATCTATTTTTCTGGAATATCTGTAATATTTTACTTCACATAATAGACCAATGCTTTCAGCTTCCCGTTTCTCTGTGTCATTGCCAGTATCTACCATGATTTGTCTGGTCACTGCTAGTCAGTGAGATGTAGCCTCTCATTAGAGTTCTGAAAGTTATTTCACTGAGGATTAATTACACGAGCCTCTCTTCATGTGTTCATTTGCATATCTTCTCTGGAGAGATGTCTGTTCAAATCCTTTGCCCATTTTTTCCTTGTGATTTTTGGTTGTTTTTGAACTGTCGTTGTTCCATAAGAAAGCTGGCTCTTACACTCTTAGCAGATATCACTTGGAACTATTTTCTCTGGATGTGGGTTTGTCTTTTCACTTTCTAGATGACAGTCTTTGCAGCTTGAAGGCATCAACACTTCCCGCACCCCCCCACCCCGTCTCCCCTTGGTCCTCCTTAGTTGCTGAAGGAAACTTCAGATGCCATATTAAAGAAATGATGGCTTGTCTCGCATGAGGAGTTATGCCTGTGTTTTGTCTAAAGAGTTTTTGGATTCTACCTGTTAAATTTATTTATAGGGCCTACTTGGATATAGTTTTTGTTTATCATATGAGAGAAGAATTCAAATTCATTTTCTGAATGAAATGCCTTTTGTAACAGCACTTTTTTTTAATGTCAATACCATATCCCTTGGTACCTGCAGGCAGTATTCTAGGACACCCCCTGCGTACCTCTCAAATAAAAAGGTATATTGTTTGTATATAACTTATATAGATGCTATAATCCACCACAAGGCACTTGATCAACTATGTTCATAATAGCTTTATTTATAATACCAGAACTAGAAAGAACCCAGATGGCCCTCACTTGATGAATGGGAAAAGAACAACAAAAACAAAAACAAACAAACAAAAAGGCACATTTACACAATGGAGTACCACTCAGGTTTTTTTTTTTTTTAATGACGTCATGAAATGGACGGAACTAGTTTAAAAATCATCCTGAATGAGGCATCACAGACTCAGAAAGACAAACATGGTAGGTACTCATTTATAAGCGGATATTAACTATGACTTAGAGAACCTTCTTGAAGCTCAGCTTCCTTCTGTCCTGGAGAGATGCTCAGCTTTGTTTACTCTGGCAGGGAGGGACACAAGGAATCTGCTTGATCCCAGTGACTTCCTGAAGCCATATTGAGTTGTTTACTTTCCAGTTTAGAGAGCTTCCCTGCAGGATGGAATGTTTCAATCTCCAGGGAAACTGTTATATCACTAATGTGATACAAATACTACGTAATTGTCAATTTCTTTGTCCAGGAATCAAGATAAAATGGTAAAGTGTATACACATTTAGTACTGGCTCAATACTTATATTTGAATGAATCTTTGTAGTCCAGGCTGGCACCGATCCCATCATTCTCCTACCTCAGCTTGCCAAGGACTGTCATTATAAACATAAACCACCATTCCTGGCTTTGCCTGCAGTTCTTTCAAAAGATATTTTAGCCTCATGGCTGGTTGATTCCACTGACACAGAGCCAGTTGATAGAGAACCCAATTCTCACTTGGGAGTGTAAGGACTGTGAGATAGGGCATCAGCTTTAGCGTGCAGTACCTCATTTGCTTATCTGAGCAGTTTTTGAATGCTTTTGATGTGTTATGAGATCAAGGCTCTACAATTTGTCCATTGTCACTTTTGATGACTTTAAAGCCACTGTGCTATTTCCAACCAAGCCCCATGGCCCTGTGATGACTATGTGTTTCCCAGCTTTGTGCTGAATGACAGCATTTAACTATGCATTTTCTGTGTGGCTTTTTAGCAGAGGCACCTTAAAATCAATGTTCTTTGACAGATCTGGGATCCTCATCCAGTTCCTCTGATTTAGCTTGCAAATGTATCTGCCTGCTTTTCAATGAAAAGACAATGAAGACTCTGGAGAGGAAAATGTTGAGGATCTCAAAGTTAGTACATTTCAAAGCATAGTGTGTAGGCCACACACTCTTCTGTTTATCACTGCTCATGAGGAACCACAGGACACAGGAAGGTTAAAGGACTGTCTGTTGTTTACTTAGCATCAGTGTCTTGCTCAGATTCAGCCTGAGGCTTTCACTTTCTGCCTTCCAATGCATACAGATGGTTAGAGGGCCTCCCTGTTTGTAATGAGATTGTGAGGGTGTAGACATTTGATTAAGCCTTGTACAGACTTTTGTAAAAACAATGCATGGAATGCTGGACACCTGAAGCCTGAATAACCACACAAGGAAGCAAAATTTCACCCAAACAAAAGTTGTTTTGACAGGATGAGAAGTAAAACCCAGGGCTGGAGAGATGGCTCTGAGGTTAAGAGCTCTGACTGCTCTTCCAGAGAGGTCCAGAGTTCAATTCCCAGCAACCTACACTGTGGCTCACAACCATCTGTATGTGATCTGATGCCCTCTTCTGGCATGTAGGTGTACATGCAGGCAGAGCACTGTATTCAAAGTATAAAGTAAGTAATATCTTTTTTAAAAAGACATCAAAAAAAGAAGTAAAATCCAGTCTGAATCACTTCTGCCACTGTTATCAATATAAGTAATTTAATTAATTTATAATGGCAGAATTTATTAGTTATGTGATCTGAAGTTCTATAATACAATCTAGTATGTGCTTGCTTTATTTCTTCAAGTGCTGAGACCCTCATCACCCTAAGCTTTTTATAGTTTGTATATAAATGACTTAGAAATAATTTTGCTAAGGATTTAAACATAAATATTAAAGAGCATATAGGAAATTAAGGGTGATATAAATGGTGTTTGTGTGTTTCTGTGTCCTAATTATTTAACTATACAACATATAGGTTATCAATTTCTTTTTAGAAATTAGATAAAAAGAAACTAAATATTTATATGGCATATTATTCACATATATACATAGAGTAAATGAATTTATATAAATGAGACTGTGTATGTATATATTACACCCATATACATATACTCATGTACTTATACATATGTCTTAGCATGTTTACCTTGACTCTTTCATCCTTTTCTTCACATGTATTAACTGGACTATGTGCTCCCCACCCTTTGCTCTGCACCCAGGTATGATGAAAACAGGTATCTTCCAAACATGTCACATAAAATACTTGCAATTATTCACATAGCCCCAAACTATAGTACCATGAATGTTCATTATGATAATCCAATCATAGCCTAGAATACAACCAAATAATACAAAGAAGTGGCTGACACTGGGACTAATGTTAAGTCGAGTCTGAATACTGTATCACAGAAGCCATTCAGAGAGAGTCTTGTGTAACGTGTGATTGGTTTCCATGGGATTAAAGACCCAATGTGGTTAGTATATGGTAATAAAACTCAGTGATTAGCTGGAGAGAGAGGAGCTAGGAGCTGAACGTCAGGGACAAACTGTCCACCTGCAGAGTTAAATACATCTGGTACTTGATTTCGATCTGTGCTGTTGGCTGCAGTGGTTGGGATGAATATGATCAGAGAATGCAATTAGGATATGTGCCACAAAGCAAGTTTTTCCTGAGTTTTGAAGACAAGTCTTCAGTGGCCACTTAGGCTTCGAGAATAGCGAGTTCACGTCCTTGAGCATTTCAGTTTGAATTGACTTTAAGTTCAACTAATATATTCAACTGAATTCTATTCTATTTCCCCCATTATTTACTCTAATCTTGTTTTTGAATTTTCCATGTTGAAAGAAGAGAGCTTCTTGATGAGAGACACATGGCATCCTCACACAAGCTTAAACTCGTCTCAAGCGTGTGTAGAGCCCATCATAGTGAATTCCATGATTTGAGCACCCTTTTAGACTATAATAAATTAATTAAGTACAACTCATCTTCTTTACATATTAGCAAAGTAGCTGCTTCACCCTGCATAGTGAAATCTGCCGCGGGTTATTGAGCTGAACCTTGAGGACTTGCAGTCTTGCTAGTTTACAAACTATGGAAGCTTGGGAATTCTACCAGAACAGTCTAGCTGTTTTGTTGATGCAGAGATAACAAACTGAAGGGTGTCTTGAGAATGATAACCAGAAGTCAAAGAAGTGTAGCTGGATGTGACGTGGGCTCAGGCCACATAAGGTTAAGAAGAGGAAACTGGTTGAAAACTGGTAAAGGGAGAGGCAAGATCTGGAATAAATTGACTCAGGAATCCCACAAAGATGCTGAGAAAAGGAGGGTGTGATATTGCTTGTTCTAAATTCAGAACTGCTGTGAGAGAGATGGGCCATCAATTACTGCTCATTGAGAGGACACAGGTTCATTTCCCAGCACCCATATCTGGGATCTCACAACCACCTGTAACTCCAGTTCCTGGAGATGTGACACCTTCCAGACCAGTGGTTCTCAACCTGCAGGTTGTGACCCCTTCAGGGTCCAAATGACTCTCTCAGAAGGATTTCCTAAGACCATGTGAAAACACAGAGGTTTACATTATAATTCATAATAGTAGGATTATAGCTATAGCTATAGTAAAATAGCAACAAAACTAATGTTAAGCTTGGGGGCTGTCACAAAATGAGGGACTGTACTAAAGTGTCACAACATTAGGAAGGCTGAGGACCACTCATATAGTTAAATAAAAATTCAGAACTGGAGTTCACTGGAGTTTGACATGATCACCTGTTTACTGGTGATACTTTTCAACTAGAAGTGGCACTCACAGAACTAAAAGGTCTTCCCAGGCATGGGGCCAAGCAGGGGAATCATCCCTGTAAGATACAAATGGTGATCATCATAGGATTTCTATTCATCCATTCTTGCAAATAAAAAGTAGCAATATTTATTTACTAACATAAAATAAATAAGACACAAAGCAGTGGTCTACAAGCACTCTGATTCCATGGAAACTGTTGATGCCTTAGGTGAATGAGGTAGTCCACAACACAGAGCCATGCTCTCGGCAGATGGTGAAACAGACAGTTGGTTCCATACTTTTGTAAGTGCTTACTTAAGGCTCACTGAGTGTAACAAAGACAGAGATCTCTGGCTGGGTGTGGTGGCGCATGCCTTTAATCCCTACACTTGAGAGGCAGAGGCAGGAGGATCACTGTGAGTTCGAGGCCAGCCTGGTCTACAAAGCGAGTCTAGGATAGTCAAGGCTACACAGAGAAAACCTGTTTAAAAAAAAAAAAAAAAAGAAAAGAAAAAGAAAAAGAAAAAGAAAAGAAAGAAAGAAAGAAAGAGATCTCTGTCCAACAGGGGAGGGCATGAGTGGAGTCCTATGATATAGCGGAATTTTATTTAAAATGTTGCGTCTCTCTCTTCAGCTTTTGGATCAAATGACCAGGAACAGAACTTAAATTCACTACCTTTAGAGAGTCCTAAAGACAGTCATCACAGGCCATGCAGCTGCACAGAACACAGATTACAGGGAGCAGACACTCGGTGCTGGCATCTCAGACCAGCTCAAGGGGGAGAGGAGCCAAGCAGTGGCAATCATTTTTGCCTTCTGACTGTGGATGTGACCAGCTACCTCAAGCTCTGGCTGCCACAGACTTTCAGCCTCAGTGGACCGCACCCTCAAGCCATGACAAGAAAAGAACCTGTTACCTTCCTCTAGCCCAGTCCTCTCCAAGATGCCTAATGTCATCACATGGGAAGGGTGACAGAGTGAGGTCACAAATGTAGATCCCTTAGGCTAGGCACAGGCCTGGGATTCAGCTTTTTCACAAGTCTCAAGGCAGTAAGTTGCTACAGCCCTGTGGGTCAACACTTAGAATGGGAAGTCCTTTGTCACTACAAGCTCCAGGTGTGCAGGACTCATAGGCCAGCAGAGGCACTGTTGGTTGCTTCAGATTTCTAAGGAGCACTCTGCAGTTTGAAAAGCAGTCCATCACAGGCTCTATGTCAATATTTCTCAAGTGACTCCTGTATGCAGATTCTGACATTCAGTGCCTTGGGGAGAAAGACAGAAGCCAGGAGCCTAGATCTCTGTTTCCAGGTTAATTGTATTTCCAAAAGAAAAATTGGTTGAATATTTTTTAAATGAGCAAGATCCCTCAGAGAACAGATTAACTCACTCTACATGTGGGTCATGATTGGTCCACGAAGATCGAGACATATCAAAGCCTGTGAACATTAGGGAAGGTGTCAATAGAGGCCCCTGTCTACTCATGAGACAGAAGAGGGGGGAGGGAAGACCAGTAAGGTTGTAGTTTTTAAGAAGTTAGCACAGGGATGGACAAAACCTTTCAGAGTAGATGGCAGATGAATTTGTTTAGAAGAGGAAAAAATAGAAAATGACATGATTTCAATGGCACTCCAGCTGGGTAATAGCTAGGAATGGAAGTTCAAAAATAGAGAACTGGAGAGGCTGCTTCTGTGGGGTAAGACTCGTGCCCCCACATAGACCCGGAACTGCTTCTGACCATGCGCTAGAGAGAAATGTCTCTCAGCAGCGGGCTCCTGTCCTCATCATGGTGATACTGTGGCACTGCAGGGGACTTCAAAGATCCCTTCTTTTCATCCCAGTGCTGCCTTCCAGGCTCTCCTGGATTTGGAGCTTACTCCCTTTGGCATTTAAGGGACAGGTGGCACCACCTGCTTGGCATGTGTTCCTTGCTGTACTTGTGATATCTGGTTAAGTAGTTACAGTAGGATTTGAAGACTGATGTAGCAGATGTCATCACATGGATCACAATGGAGGTGTAGACTGGGAAACCGGCCTCTGCAGCAACTCATGGAGATGACGGGCCGCGTCTCCCAGGAAGACATGTCCAAAGAGCAACTCAGAAAGCTCCAGGCTAGACCCCCCAAAAGTTGCAAAGGTCATAAATACTTAGAAGATTGAAAGTTAATTAATGGGTTCAGAATCAGAGAGGAATGACTGATCTGAAAGATGATAAAATTTGAAGAATTTTGAAATGTCTAAAATTGCCAGTTTCTCAGTTGATGGATATTACTTTTCAATTTTCTTAATTATAAGTGTTTTCCTCATAGCATCACTGAATTAAAAAGCTATGAGAAGCACAAAGAAAAATTTAAAAATCACTTTACTAGGAACTTTATGAAGATTTTAACATTATATAGATAGATAATAGATATAGGTGTGTGTGTGTGTGTGTGTGTGTGTGTGTGTGTGTGTGTTCCTAAGCAATTTTACTTGACTTGAATAGAAGCACATAATTTCATTCTATTAATTAAACTGCTGTATTGTAGATGCTATCGTCTGAGATTTTTGACCTTTGGTATCATCTTGAGAGGCTTTACTTTCCAAGTCCATTTCAATTCTCCCAAGTGATAATTGTTTAGAAGCACATATTAACTATATACTCAACATTTCAAAGTCACAATTTTGGCCATCTGGCTGATTGTATGTCATAATTATTCTCCCTAAATAAACAACACCAACTTATTTGATGCAGCAAAGCCTCTGCATATAATTGAAGAGTATCCACGAATAGTCTGCCCATGAGTTAGGGTGGTGGATGTGAGCTGCCACTCTCAGACCTGGACTGGTATCACATAATTGTTCATTAGAGATAATTCTATATCAAGGGGTGGCTGCCTGGCCTGCCTGGGTGTGTAGGCCTCGGGATGCTGGTCTTGTCAGGTCTATTCATGGCCTTCTTGATATTAAATCTCAATTTCTCTTCCTTGGTGGTTATTGCCAGTAGTCATAAATCTTGAAATGGAAAAAAAAAAAAAAAAAAACTGGGTGTTTTCTGTCCACTGTGATGTGCAAATGTCTGACAGTTAAACCAATTGCTAAAATTCTCACATTGTTACCCCTTTATAGTTAATGTCCTGCCACCATAATGTGTGCAAAACCAGCAGCATTGCCGGGGCCGCTAGCTACACATCACTCCTTCCCTTTTTTTCTCTTATCTGGTTTCAGCTAAATGGGTGTGAGCTTTCCCCCCAGGAGATTGTTGTAGGTAGCTCCACTCACAACGTGCAAGTGGGCTCTGATCTGGATGTGGGCTTGTAAGAAGGCAAACGTGCTGAGATGATTAGATTTATGGCCTAACTTCACAGTAGACAGCTGCCTAATAATTCCATACATAGAAAGTCTGCCTTACATAGGTGATTACTTTGTTTTAATCATGATCACGTTGACACAGAATAAATACTGAGTGGGCAAGACCACACATGCCTCCTAAGCAGCCTTGCACTGTAACCCACATGGACTCTTCAGAGGGTTTTGTTATGGGCTGATGGAATTAGTCAGCGTCTACAGCTACATGCACTTTATTTAGCAATGGTAAGAATTCAATCTGTTAATCAGCTGCAGTGGTGCACGCCTGTGATCCCAGCACTCTGGGAGGCTGAGACAGGTGAATCTCTGATTTTGAGGCCAGGCTGGCTTACAAAGATAGCCAAGGCTACACAGAGAAACCCTGTCTTGAAAAAAGTAAAACAAACAAAAAACAGTGTGTCTGTTGATAGAGAGCAATAGAGTTCTTGCATGAAACGTGAATGGCAGTGTTTAATTGCTTTCCATTCCCCACTTCAATTTTATTTCTTCCTTGAAAATCAACAACAACAAAAACCAGTACACATGGGCAAGATTGAGTCCTGTCACTTACTCCTGCTTACTTGGGATGGCAGTCTTTGAACAAATCCCCAGGCAGTTCAAAGCCACATTTCTGGACACAGGAAGTCCGAGTTCAAGGCAGATTTAATGTTTCACTGAAACCCTGCTTCTGAATGACCGCCGCTGTCTTCATGCTGTGAGTCCCTTGGGGGCCGGACAAAGGCCTCCCTCCGGGGTACAAATCATGTCCCAGTGGCCCCAGCATCTAACACCATCACCTTTAAGTCAGGCTCCCAGCTCGTGTGCTTGTGGAGAGACAGGGATCTCTAGACCATATCATTACCCCACAGCAGGAAAATGCAATGAGGGAAAAGCGTGGGTCTTGGATCAACTTCAAGGAGAGGGCAAGTCATCCTTACAATCCCATCTGCTCCATTGAGAGCAAGCATGGGTTGGGGAGTAAGGTGGAGAACACAGTGGATGTCAAATCCTCAGTTCCCGAGTTCTCTCTTGGCAGCTGCCTCACTGGAGCCATTTCCTCTGATGTGGAGTCAGGAGCTGTCCTGGCCTCTTCCTGACAGAAGCCGCTCAGCTCCGAGGACCTCGGGATGCATTCTTGGATGTCTCTGCTGCTTGAGCTGTTTGCTGCTATTTGTCAGGAAATGGGACCCCTGATGAGGGAGTCCTGCTCACAGGCTGGGTGCCTTCCATATTGAAGTAGTTCAATGTGCTCTCTGTCCCTAGCATGTGCACATCACAGCATGGCCCTCCCTTCTTAAGAATGTGTCCGTAGCAGGCTCTCAGGACATTCTGAACAACACTTAAGAACAGTGATCTCGGAAAGCTAAAGAGTCCTTCTTGGGTTTCTGGTGCGCAGGCTATCTGGTGATATTAATCAAGTACCATTTTGTTCCGGCATTTTCCCTATGTTGAGTACTTTAGCGTGTCCAAAGTGCCAAAACACACGAAGTCCTTGCTCTTATTATGATCACTTTCAATTCTTCCATATGGGGTCTATTTTCTTTCTAACTATAATCTAGATGCCTTGTTGGGCGAAAGCCACAGAAATGTGTACTTGATATCATACCACAAGGACTAAGTAGGCTGCATTCTTTCTTGGAATAAAAATAATTGTACATCTTTAATTGTTGTAATAACTACATGTTTAATTAATATACCTAGAAATATGTACTTTCTCCATGTTCATATTAGCCCCTTAATTACCATAAGCCCTCCCTCCCCCACCCCTCCAATAAGCTCACAATTTCCTTGATTAATCACTATTTTGTTGTTGGGTTTTTGTTTTTTTTTTTTCCAGAGGAATACTTGTAAATCATTTAGAAAAACAAATAATTAAAATTCATGGGTTGCCCACAAAATGTGAGAACCCAGTTGTCTGCCTAATTGATTTTGAAAGTAAAATAACATACCGCATCACGGGGCTGTTTCCTGCAGATCTGAGATTCAAATATCTTGAAGCCTTGGTCATTTTCTAAGCTCGAGTGTAATTCATTTTACAATGTACAAGCCTTTGTGCTTGTTTTCTTTTAAATTTTCCCCAACATAAAAATGTCACATCCTCTTTTGTCCTCCCTCCCTCCATCCATCCATCCTTCTCTCTCTCTCTCTCTCTCTCTCTCTCTCTCTCTCTCTCTCTCTCTCTCCCTCCCTCCCTCCCTTCCTTTCTTTTTTTTCTTTCTTTTAGCATTTGGTAGCCATCTAATTAGATGTTGAGAATTTAGTCCTAGCTACCTGTTAATGAGCTGTCTCCTTAAAAGGAAGCAGGCTTTCTTATGTATAAGCAAACTGACCTCAGAGAGCACAGTAGTCAGTAAACAGCGTGTTCTGAATGCATGGGTGTGATTATGGCTTTGTTGAGATTCCTCGGTTCATGGATTCTGTGGGGCAAAGATTGGTTTTCCCCAACACCTGCATGTTGAAATGCTGACTCCCAGCTCTGACCAGCTGGACATTTAGTGTGATTAAATCGTGAATTTAAGGTGTTATGATGAGAGTCAGTACCTATTAAAGGAGGCTCCAGTGAGCTTGCTCTTTTTTCTTTCTTTTTTTTTTTTTTCCTAGTCTCCTGGGAGGGTGGGGAAAGCACATCTGTAAAACAGGAAGAACACTGCCTAAACCACACATTGCTTATTCTTAACCTGGGTTTCTGGTCTCCAGAAGAAACTACAAGTCACAGTACCCTGGATGGACTAGGGTGACAGTTCATGGGGCACTTGTGTGCTGCTTTCACTAATGCTATTCTGAACTTCTCTCCAGGGTAAAGGAAGAGCTTTGAAACATTTGACATTATTTGGTTGTGCTTGGATCTGGTAACTTCCCTCAGGTTTTTGGTTGTTGGTTTTTTGTTTTGCTTTAAGACTGGGTTTCTCTGTTTAACAGCCCTGGCTGTCCTGGCTGTGCTTTGTAGATCAGGCTGGCCTCGAACTTGCAGAGATCCATCTGCCTCTGCCTCCCGAGTGCTGGGATTAAAGGTGTGTGCCCCCATGCCCGGCCAGTTTTTAACTTCTTAAATGTTGTTATTATTACTGCTGGGCATGGCAGATGCCTGGCACACCTGTAGAGGTCAGAGGAGCTAGTCCTGACTTCCCACCCTGTGGGTCCTTGGGATTGAACTATGGTCATCAAGCTTGGTGACAAGTGTCCTTTCCTGATAAGCATTCTGGCCAACTCTTCCCTCGTTTATTTATGAGTGTATTCTGTCTTCTGTCCCCAAACTCATTGTTAGGTCCTTTTCATGTGACTGAGGTCGGCCAGGAGTTTGTCTCTAAGCACTCTGATTTCTATGCTGACACAACCACCCACAGAAGCTGTAAGGACACTGTAGCTTCAGCGTGCACAATGAGAGTACTGCTTTCAGATTCAGACACTCCCCAAACTCAGTGTGTGTCATCCTCAGCAGTGGGCCACATCCCACATTCACGTGGATCTTTTTCTTGGTCCTAATGGGTGTCATGGTTACAGCAGAGCTCCCCTTAAGTGTTTGTTCCCCAAATCATTTACTACTAATAATACAAAACTATTCAGCAGCCCCCACAAATTCTTTTCCATCTTGTTCTCTCTGTCTCTCTAGGTTTCTGGGTCCCCCATATACTTTGCCGCCACTTTCTTCTGTCCAGGGTATACTTGGCCTTTGTTAATAACTAGGAAACCCTTAGTTGCTTCCAGAACTGCCATTGAGATCTATTGATCCAGCTGAATGTTTTATTTGGTCCCATTTCTCTGCCTCTGCCCAAGCCCACCTGTACTGTTCCTTACCTCCTGTGTGCCAGCCTAGCCTGCTGAGTCTGTCTAAACTTGTTCCACCTCCATCTTATCCACCCTTCAGGCTCAGTACAAGTGGCACGTCATGTTCTCTAGTCTAGTATGGTGAACCCTTGACTGTGTCATTTACAACCTTCAACCTTTGGCATGGGTGGCACATACTGTCAACCAACCAGCTCAGAGTAAAGGGGGAGCCCCCACATCAATGAGAGACCTTTCTTCCAAGTAATATTGTAAGGAAATGATAGAGAATGGTACCCTGACATCAACCCTACCTTCTGCATGTGCCCCTATGAACATGAATACCTACATATAACATGCACACACACACCCATACCAAACACACACACACACACATTATACATACACAGATGAACACCACACACATATATGCACAAACGTGTTGAGAACTGTTTCCCAATTACTACCTTTGTGCCACAAGTTAAGTCATCACCAGCTTGTGTCTTCTTTCTCCATCACGCTGTGAAGTGTGCAATAAAACACTAGGACAAGCTGATGGAATTGCTTTTTCTTTCTTTCTTTTTTCTTTCTTTCTTTCTTTCTTTCTTTCTTTTTTTTTTTTTTTTTTTTTTTTTTATGGATTGGCCTTTAAGAATACCACTGTGAGGAGATTAAACTGGCTTTGTGGGGCAGCAGCCGACTGGTCCCTCCCTGGACTGCACCTATTCTAGTGACAACCCAAGTGGTTGGGAGCAGGTGGAGGGCCTGAAGAGAACCTAGCCCAGAGAGTATGGGAAGACAACAATGAGAAGCGCATCAGAGCCTGTGCATCTGATAACAGGGATGATCATTCTCCTTCCATCCGCTATCACCAGCCACAAAGACCGACTTAATGAAATGGTTCCTGATACTGGCTCCAGGATGTAATTTCGCATCATTAGAGTTGTGAAATCGTATTTTTTCTCGTGACTCAGCAGTGTTTGGAATGTCCTTAAGAGGAGATAATGAAAGGCCAGGCAGCCTCTTGATTGTTTGCAGTTTTTCCAACATTTATGCTAATGGACAACTGTTATCTCTGCGTAGTCATTTGCGGAATGCAAACTAAGAGCTTTGCCTGATCTGGAGTGTTTTTGAGTGTGAAAAGAGCAGAGCACGTTGATTGGATGAGTTCTGGTGTGCTTACATGGGGTGCTGCTGACTTTGAACTTGAGGTATTCCGTCTATGCATACCATTATTTAAATGACATTTACATCCTTGCAACCCTCCTTATTTATATGAGATGGTTATGCAAATGGAGTCAGACTGATATGAAAAAACCATGTTTCTCACAAGAGAAAGGCAGTGTGCACATAGCCAAAACATGCTGCCTTAGGAAACTGACTTTAGAGAGTCACATTCATGTGTTTCTAGCTTTAGGATTTCTAGTTTTCATGTATGGCAAAAGTTCAGAACATACACATTTTCAGAGTATTGAAGACTATCTTTCGCAGTCACACTTTCTTCTCTCTATATAATATATCTCAGTGTTTCTTTACTCAGCCTTTCTACACATTGATATTTCATATGGAGCGATCCTAAAATCTTAGTCCAGGCTACCCTTCAAGCAACCTGAATAGTTTATATATACGTACAGGCATATACAAGAGGTAATCATATTGTGCCTGATTTACCACCTACAATGTTAACTCCATCGCTCACCATCAATATTTTATCAAAATATCACATTGGTTATTCATTTGCCTAATTAATATTAGACATTTTGACATCATTCAGATGGCTCATTTAGTCATGTGATTTTATATCATGTTAAATGAAGTCAACGAATGATAGAAAACATTGTTTTATCACATAGACTATTGGGGAGGACACAGGGGGTGCTTAATCTGTCTGTCTGCTGCTTTAGTCATTGGGGTGGCCTGGAACCCTCTTCCACCTAGGGTTATTGTAATTCCTATCTATGCTGTTGCTATGTTTGAGTAATAAACACATCTAAAGATCAAAAGAAAGAATCCAAGTCTAACTTAAAAGCTTATGCTGACACACTGCTCTTGATCTTTCTTGTGTTGGGATGTAAAAGTGCACATGGGTTCATAGACACGCTTCCTCAAATACTAACCAAAAACACAGCGAAAGCCTTTTCATTTCTCTGAAAGCTGGACTTAGAAAGTTGGTTAAGAAAATATTTTCTTTAAAGATGTATTCATTTTATTTTATGTGTGAGTTTGACTGCATGTATGTACGCGTGTCACATGTATGTGTACTTAGTGCCCTCAAAGGTCAGAGAGGACATCAGATCCCCCAGAACTAGAGTGACAGATGGTTGTGAAACATCATGTGGTTGCTGGGAATTGAACCCAGGTCCTCTCTTTAAGAGCAAGCAGTGCTCTTAACCAACAAGCCACCTCTCCAGCCACTTGTTAAGAAGATCTTTTAATGTAAAATTACATTTTAGAGAGAACAGGATCAATAGTTAGTTATGAAAATGCAGCTCGCACAGATGTCCTGTCATCTCTGAAGATGGCTGTGTCTAGGAGAAATGGTTTCAGTGGGAAAGTACAGGCGAGCCTGATGGTCCTCCAGAGGCTTGGGTTTTTCAGTGTATGTTCTTGCTCTGGGACTTCTGCCCAACTTTTCCTACACATGCATGTTTTGTCAACTCAAGGCGATGTGGGGAAAGGGAGAAATATGTCGAGTATCTGGCACAAAACACCTTGACGCCCACCAGAAGCACATACTGACTCTAATTTCAATGGCTCTCCCAGCAGGAAGATGTGTCTTGGATACGACATATGGACAGCTCTGAACTCTAGAAAGCAATTTCAGTCCAGAACAGAGGACATAGGGTAGAAGATGAAGGATGAAGCTGGGCAGTGCAGTGTGTGACAAAGAGAACTTTGCCAATAAATGAAGAGAGAGTATACCCTACAGCACGACTCTACAGAAGGCGGTGACGGAGCTGACTGAAGGTCCACACCTGGCCGAAGCCATCATGTAAAAGAGCACTGACGATCAGCAAGCCCATTCATTACACTATTTCCAGTCCTGACCTTCTTGGAGACTGTACATATTCCCTAATGCAGATAGACTATGAGGTAGATTATCAAATGTGTAGGAAACCATGGAGCAAAGAGGTCATGTGAGAAAGTACCAGAGTGCAGGAGAGCCTCTAGGTTGGTTATGCCCCCAGGATAGATCAAGAGAGCCTTACTCATGCCCTTACTGACTTCTCTGATCCATGCTACACGTTTACCTACTGCCCCAGCTGACTTTCAAACCTTTCGTAGGGCAATGCTTTAGGCCAGTGGTTCTAAATGCTCATTGTCCTCCATGGTATTTTGCTTGGTGTGAGTGCAGGCAAGTGGGGCCTGTTGAAGAGGAAACAGAGAGAAGCTGCTCTATAAGCATAAGCTTCAGAAGCTTTGAGGGGACTGTGCATTATGGGCCAGCTCACTATTGGCTGAATGGCTTTGCGTTCTTTGTATTCTTCTGCAAGTGAAATCAGGAGACAAATAAAATTCTCACTTTTCTGTAGAAGACTCAGAGTCTGCAGAGATGACTCAGCATAGTTCAAAGCACTCGCTGTTCTTGCAGAGGGCTTGAGTTTGGTGTCCTAAACCCATATGTTGCTCATAGCCCCTATAGCTGCAGCTCCAGGCTAACACCCTCCTGGAGCTTCTGATAGTACCTGCAGACATGTGCGATGCACATGCATGTACATAAATAAAAATTCAACAGAAAATTAGAGACTCACACAGCAACCCTGGTAACAACTGCCTGGACTTACTGACAAACGGGAAGGCTCAGGGCTCAGATAAAGTACCTCCTCCTCAGATGTCAGTCAGAAACAAGGGCATACGGTAACTTTGGAATACTGTTAGATAGTTCCCACCTGACTGAGTCGCCTCTTCCATCGTCAAATCTGGGTCACATTAGGGATGTGGCAAATTCAAAGATAGGAGAAAGGAGAGGATGGCAGGAGCTTGTAGAAACTCTGTCTCCATTTATACCTCTTGCTAGAGCCCTCAGAGCAGTTCTCTGCAGAAAGGAAACAACAGGAGCTGGGATCTAAAGGCACCCCATTCGCTCCTGCACTTCTGCTCCATTTCTTTTATTATGGGGCCTCCTGCCCCTGCTGTGTTCCCTAGGAGACTTCAGGGATGGTCCTATCTTTGCCCTCTGCTCTAATCTGATGGTACTTTCCTGCCCTGCAGTTCTGTGTGGGCTTTGGGGATTGCATTTCTGTCCTGACATTGCTACAGGGTCACCCAGAGAGCAGAAAAGTGAGAGCCTCAATTGCCTGAGTGTGGAGACCTAGGGATTTGGCTACATGCTCTGCTTCCAGCAACATGGAAAAAGAATGCAAAGGACCCCTGCTGCTATACAGTGACTTCTAGATGTGCCAATGTGCTACCCTTAGATGAAGAGCTGCAGCCAAGTGATGGCTACAAACAAAGAGAAGGAGAATGGCTCAGGCTAGCCCTGATAAGAGGCAACATGGACCATGAGCCCTACTGATAAGGCAGTGTACAGGCTAGCCCTTAAGAGACAAGCCTCCTGATAAGATTTCCAATTGCAAGTTTTAGTCCTAAACCCATATACATATGGACAAATAAATGTATTTAATTAGAGGTGTGTGTGTGTGTGTGTGTGTGTGTGTGTGTGTGTGTGTGTGTGTGTATGTAGGTGTAACAAAAGTCATAAAAGAAGAGGTCAAGAATTGGACAGTGATCAGTGGAGACACAGAATGAGAGTGGGTAGAGAGAACAGGAAAATGATGTAAAATAAATAAATATGCTGTAAAAATTCCTTTTAAAAAAGGAATTTAAATTTTATCATTTGAACAAGAGTGTCTCTTCCATATTACACAGTGGGAAAACAACATAGCCTGAATTTAAAAGTGCAAGTGGTCCAGGACCCAAGAGAGACTACAGACCAAGGGCAATGTGTGAAACAGCTTCTAGCTGCCTTGGTGATGAAGCTATGGACCCAAATCACACTTGAAAGGGTTCTGAAAAATCTACATGATTTCAAACCCAGAAGAGGTTGGGCATGGAGCCATGGACATTTTTCTTCCTAAAGCCTGCCAAGCCACCATTCCTGTGTACTATCTGAATACAATTTGGATATATCTTCTGAGGTCTTGAAAAGGCAATGACCTAGCAAAGACATGTACACAAAGTGCATGGATGCAGTCTACTCCTTCGTCACATGTGACATTTATAGGGCAATCTATAAAGCGCTGACTTGGGTCTGGAAAAAAATTATATTTTATGTAAATATTATACCATATTTTATTTTTTGTCTTAGGTGATTTGTTAAATAGGTAATGCTTTAGGGAGTATACAGAAAATACAACTGATAATAGATAGGTTGATAGTGGGGCAGGCTAGTATCCTGGCTACAGTAACAGAGAATCTGACAGTTATGACTCGGAAAGAGTTCAAATGACAGTTTTCTCTCGCACTCCTCCTTGGGACTTCCTTTGGACTTCCAACTGTTTCTAGGAGACAGCAGGGTGTTTGTAGGCTTTATGGGAGAGCTGGACAGATGGACATGAGAGGAGACATTATCTGGGTCCTTGGGGAAGTTTCAATTTTGTGGCAGAGGCAAGCACATGAGAGGTCATGTGAGAAAGGAGTCAGAAATGCAACCTGTGTGTTGTGCGTGTCACGCCGAGGGAGCCCTTACGCCACGTCTGAAGCAAAGGAGCTCAAAGACCCACTAGCAAGTCTATGGAGAATGCCTGCACGTCACCTTATCTGCCCATGTTTTATTGAAAGAACAATTTGTCAGTAAGGACTTTTTGAAAAGCCTTGAAGAGGTATCTCCTTTTGGCTCATAATTTTTGTTTCCTGAAATCGATCCCTGGAAACAAGTATGCTGATTCAAAGAGTACGCGTAGAAGATGGTTTAATGCACAGTTTATCAAACTGTTAGCAATGAGATCAAATCACTGTGTGAGGAGGCCTGTTGCTTAAGTAGGAATACTCACTCAATGTGCTACTTTCCTTATTGCAACCCTTAGATGGATTGATGAGGAAAGAGTGACGATATTCTCTCAATGAGAAAAAGTAGCTTTTTGTGATATAGAAATCAATGCTCAATTTTTATATTCAACTACACCTAACCCTGTAGAAAAGCGATTCTAACACTGGGCATATTTTATAAACAGCCTCAGTGGACTTATGCCTTCCCCCATCTGCTATTTACTCAGTTGGAGAAGAAAGCAGCCATAGATGTCGCTCTGACTAAGAATGTTGAGTGGTTTTACCTGTTTCTCAGCTAGTTGCTTTCATCTTAGTTCTGTACTCCATTTTCAGTTGGTTTGTGTCTTTTCTTGATGTGCAGTCCTTTAGTTCTTCATATATTCTAGGTACTAACCCTCTACCAGATGTATAATTGATAAAGATCTTTGTCAATGCTGTAGGCTATGGATTTGGTTTAGTGCTATGATGTCAGTGTCCTTATTTTCTCCTTTTTCAGATTATGTGAATGGTATTATGTTGAAGTCTTTGATGCTTTTGGAGATGGTTTTGTACAATCTGGTAGATATGGATCTATTTTCATTCTTCTACCCACAGCTTTCCAGTTTGACTAGCACCACTTGTTGAAGATGCTGCCTTTTTCCCCCCAGTGTGTATTTTTGGCTTCTTTGTCAAAAATCAAGTGTCTGTAGATTCATGTTCAGGACTTCCATTCTATTCTATTCTATTCTATTCTATTCTATTGATTAACTTGTCTGTTTGTATGCCAATTCCATGTTGGTTTTTATTACAGTAGCTATATAATACCCTTTGATACTTGGCATGCTGACACCTCCAGTGGTCCTTTTATTATTCAGGATTGATTTGGATGTTCTTGCTTTTCTACTTCTGTGAAGAATTGTGTTGGGATTCTGATGGAGATTGATTGCATTGAGACTATAAACTGATTTTGGTAGGATGGTTCTTTATACAATATTAACCCTATGGATCCATAATCACTGTTGATCTCTCAAATTCTTCTGATATATTCTTTAATATATTTCTTTAGTGTCTTAAAGTTTTATTAAACAAGGCTAAGCTTGCTTGATTAGTTATCCCAAAATATTTTGGGGGCTATTTTGAAAGGTACTGCCTTCCTCATTTTATCTGTACATAGGAATGCTACTGATTTTTTTTTTTTTTTGATAATTTTATATTGTGCTTACTTTCTGGACATGTTTATTATTTTGTAGGTTTTAAACTTTTTAAAACCTACTTTATTTGGGGTTCTTTAATGCTTACCGCTCCCTTCCAACCCACCTATCCTAGACAGAAGAGAAAAGAGGTTAATGGGAACAGGAGAAATAGACCTTTTCAGACTCAGTTCCTTAGAGCGGCTCCACTGTCATAGTCAGCAGATTCCAGCAGATGCATTAAACAGCAAACCAGCAATTCAATGAAGAGTACTGCAACCACAGCCTCTGGAACCCAGAGCAGCATCCAGAATACAGAACTCCAAAGAGTTCACTGGAGCGGTTCTCTCTAAGGGCATCTCAAAGTGGAGTGAGGAACAGCCAAGACCAAAAAGCCCTGCCTCTTGTTTTAGGCATATATATATATATGTGTGTATGTATGTATGTATATGTGTATATATGTGTGTGTGTGTGTGTGTGTGTGTGTGTATGTATATACATATACATACATATATGTGTCTGTGTGTGTGTGTGTGTGTGTGTCTGTGTGTGTGTGTGTGTGTGTGTGTGTGTGTGCTCTCAAGAGTCTGTACTAGGATGTTTATCAGTTGGCAAAGGCCATGGCCCCACAAGAGGCAGTTCCTTTTCTAGTGGACAAATATTACCTGTTCTCTCACAAGTCTGTTTTCAGTGGAAAAATACTACACATCCTTACACAAGTCTGTTTCATATCCCACACTTGGGATCAAAACAAAAACATGTTTATATCCACTATATAATTTGTATGAATTTTCTGGAAGACTCTTCAGGATATTTATGCATAAAATAAATTGAAAATGAAGACATATTGTCTTCTTTCTTTCATATTAGTACCCATTTTATCTCCTTCAGTTGTATTATGGCTCTAGCTCAGACTTCAAGTACTATTTTGAATAGGTGGAAATGAGGACATCCTTGTCTTGTTCCAGATTTTGGTGGAAATGTTTTGAGTTACTTTTCATTTTAGTTGATATTGGCTTTATCATGTGTAGGTATGTCATTTGCATCCCTACTCTCTCTGGGATTTTTTTGTTTTTTCATGAAGAGATGTTGGATTTTGTCAAAGGGATTTTCTGTACCTAATGGGACATCATGTGGGATTTGTCATTCCGGTTATGATGT
Organism: Acomys russatus; assembly: GCF_903995435.1. NCBI lineage: Eukaryota > Metazoa > Chordata > Mammalia > Rodentia > Muridae > Acomys > Acomys russatus. Next base: position 10,406,486 of record NC_067163.1, on the reverse strand, counting down.
GGATCATGTTTATTGATTTTATATGTTGAACTATCCCTGCATCTCTCAGATGAAGCCAACTTGATCTTATAGCTTTTTTATGTGTTACTGAATCTTGTTTACAAGTATTACACCTAGAAAATTTGCATCTATGTTCATAAAGGGTATTGCCATATAATGTCCTATTTTTTATATGTTTTGCATGGTTTGGGTATCAGATTAATGGTGGTTTCATACAAATGATTTCAATTTTTTCCTTCAATCCTATTTGGCCAAATAATATAAGAACTAATTACCATTTCCATTTCTCTGGGGGATGTGAGTCTGTTTAAATTGTTTATTTTGTCTTGGTTTAACATTGGTGGCCCATATTTGTCAAAAAATTATGTCTTTCTCATTTCATAGTTTCATGGGATACAGATTTTTTAAATTTTAAGTTTATTTTAAAAAATGTATTCACTAACATGCCAACTGTAGCCCCCTCCCTCATCTCCTAACCCCACCCTCTCTCCCTCTTCTCCCCTCTTCCCCTCCCCAGGTCCTCAGAGAAGGGAGCCCACCCCCTTGTTCCCTACCAATTGTCCCCAGCCTATCTAGTCATGCCAGGACTGCCTGGATCCTCTTCCTCTTGGCATGACAAGTATGCCCTTATGATCTCTAAATTTTCTCAGTGTCTGTTGTAATCCTTTCTCATCTCTCATTTTATCAATTTGGATCCATTTCTCTCTTTCTCAGGTTAATTTGGATAAAAGTTTCTCTGTGTTGTTAATTCCTTTTTAAATAACCAAATCTTCATTTCATTTATCCTATGTAGTTTGTTGTTGTTATATTTCTATTTGCTTTATTTCAGCCACAGGCTTGATTATTTCTTATAGTCTATTCTTTGGGGTGTTATTTATTCTTCTTTTTTCCTAGCGCTTTCAAGTGCATCATTAAGTTATTAATATGACATATCTCCAGACTTTTATGTAGACATTTAGTGCCATAAACTTGACCTCTTAGAACTGCCTTCATATTGTACCATAGATTTGGGTAGGCTGTGTTTTCATTTTCTTTCAATTCTTCAAAACAAAACCAAATTAATTTCCTTCTAGATTAGTGTCTTCACCAAATTTAATTCAGTAGTGGGCTTTTAGAGTCCATGATTTCTGTAGTTTTTGTTGTTATTGATATATAGCATTAATCCATGATGATGGGTAGAATATAAGGTGCTTTTCAGTTTTCATATATCTGTTGAGACTTGCCTTATGTCCTAATATATGATAAATTTGGAAGGCTCATGGGATGCTGAGAAAAAATATCTTGTTTAGCATATGGTTGGAATGTTCTGTAGACTTTCAATTTATGACATTATTTAACTCCAGTGTTTCTCAGGATTTTCTGAGAAAATCAGGTTTTGTCTGAATGATCTGTCTCTTGGTAAGGAAGGGTATTGAAGTTTCCCACCATCATTGTATGGCAGTAATTGATATTAAGTGTAGCTGTGTTTCTCTTAGGAACTTGAGTACCCTTGCATTTAGTTCATAAACGCTCAGCATTGCAATATCCTCTTGGTAGGTTTTTCCTTTAATGAACATGTGGTGCCCTTTCCTGTATCTTTTGATTAGTTTTCATTTAAAATCTGTTTATTTCCAATATTAAAATGGCTATACTGGCTTGCTTCTTGGTTTAATCTTCTTGTAATATCTCTTTTGATCCTTTTACCCTGAAGTGATAGCTGTACTTGGTGTGAGTTTCTTGAGTACAGCAAAATAAGGATCCCATTTTCTAATCAAATCTGTTAGTCTTTGTCATTTTCATGGGGGAATAGAGATCACTAACATTGAAAGACATTAATAAACAATGCTTATTAATTTCTGTTATTTTCTTGTTGTGGCTTGCGGCACCTCCATTTGATTAATTGTTCTTGTGTTATTTATTCCTTGTGTCCTCTTTGGTATAGTTAACCTTCTGTTCAGACTGAAGTTCACCTTCTAGTGCCTTCTGTATAGGCCTTGATTGAGCAGAAATTATTAAAATTTATTTATATCATAAATAAATAAATTTTCCTTGATTGTGATTGATGGACTTTCTGGTATAGTATTCTGGACTAGCATCTGTGCTCTATTAGTGTTTATACAACATCTGTCTAGGCACTTTTGGCTTTCAAGTGTTATTCTAATGCATCTGCCTTTGTCTGTGACTTAGTATTTTTTCTTATAGCTTTAAATATTCTTTGCATGTTCTGCTTCAATATTATGTGTCATGGTAGTTTCTTTTCTTGTCCTCTCTATTGATGTTTGGTATGTTTCTTGCACCTTTATAGGCACCTCTTTCTTTAGATTTATGAAATTTTCTTCTTTGATTTTGTTAGAAATATTTTCTGTGGCTTTGACCTGAGTTTATTCCCCTTCTCTTATACTTATTATTTATAGGGTCGGTCTTTTTATAGTGTCCCAGACTTCTTGAAAACTTTTAAAACATTTATTTCTTTTTCTTGATCTACTAATTTCTTCCATCCTTAAGACATTAAATTCTCTCTTCCATGTCTCTAGGTTTGTTGTTGAGCTTGATGTCTGAGCTTTTTGTTCGACTTCCTCAGTTTTTGTTTTGTTTTCTTTTGTGTTTTATGTTTGTCTTTTCTTTAGTGAATCTGTTTTGTTAAATTCTACTGTATATTGTGAATGTTTTTCCTTATTTAACTCAACTGTTTGTGTTTTCACATTCTTCATTGAGGACTTTAGAGCACATGAGCATACTGAACATATTCATAATTGCAATTTTAAAGTCCTTATCTTATTCTTCGGTTATGTCAGTTTTCTTAGGATACATTACAATAGCACCACTGGATTTTGTATTGCCATAGTTGTTCATATTTGTATTTTTGCACTGGAATCTAGGCAGCTGGAGTTAGGACATTTGTGGAGTTTCTTGGGGGTAGATATATGCTCTCACATTTGTTGGATGGGTGTTTAGTTCTTTGGTTGCTATTTCCCCAGTCTGACTGGTTGTGGACCAGAGGAATGGTGTTTGGTTTTCAGTCTTTGGATCATTCTGGGTTTTAGGCCACAGTGTCGGACTAGTCTCAGCTTTCTGGAGTTCTCTTTAATAAAACTTTAAACCCCTTCCCAGATCTAGCCAATGGTCAGAATATTCTCCACAGTTGAGTGGAGAGTGTGATACGACTTTCTCACGTACTCTGGTGCCTCACATTTGACCATGTCCCCTGGAGGGGGAGACCTGGTGGCACTCAGAGGAAGGACAGCAAGTAGCCAAGAAGAGACTTGATACCCTATGAGAATATATAGGGGGACGTAATCCCCCTCAAGAACAGTCATAGGGGAGGGGAATAATGGGAAAATGGTGGGGGGGGGGAGGAATGGGAGGATACAAGGGATGGGATAAACATTGAGATGTAACAAGAATAAATTAATAAAAAAAAAAGAAAAAAAATTTGAGTCTGGCCCTACAAAGCGTTTCAGAGGGAGACCCCAGGTCCGTCCATAGACAGCAGAGAGCCCAAAGGGAATAGAGATAGGATGGGAAGATGAGCTAAGGTGTGCAGCAGCTGCTAGTCTCAAGATACCTAGGAAGAACTAAGTGGATGAAGAGAAGGGGAACATAGCTAGCCTACTTTCGTCCCAGTCAAGCAAGCAATGCAGTCCTTTGTAGAGAGCAGTTCTGTGAGTCAGTGGGGAGTCACAAAGAAATAGAGGTGGGCAAAGTGGGTGACTAAGGAGATCCATGAGGAAGAACTAACAGCCATAGCATCATAGGGGATGAAGTTGTCTTCTGCTTTTGTTTTTTGAAAATGTAACAGTTAATGGATTTTTTTTCCAGTTTGGTACACAATCTTTTAATAAATTCATGAATGTTTCTTGCAAGTCTGTTGTAACTAGAGGCCATTGTTTGAAGTTTAGCTTGTTATTGACTTATATAGAAGACACTTAATGATGATCAAGGTGGTTACAGTACTTGCTGTCAAGGGGCATTACATCCAGATGGCATCTTTGTGGATATTAAAAATTCACTAAAAGTGGAGAGAGAAAATGCAGGTGGTCATTGATTTTAATCAATTTGGCTGTCATTATTAATAATGAAAAGACACATCTTCAATTAATTCTCTCAAATCTGGCTTTTCTAGCCTGGTTTTGTAACAAAACATACCCGCCCGAATATCAATAACGAACCTCCTGCTGATTGGGTGAGACATAGGCTATCCCCATTTAGTCAGAGGAGGCATAGACTATTCCTCCTGGCCACATGAGACACACAGTAGCTTTTCTAGTCAAGCATAGACAGGCTAGCCCTTCTGGTCAGAGGCAGCATGTGCTAGCCCTACCCCTAAGGCAAAAAGATAAACGGGCTAGACCTTCTTTTCAAAGTACATACAGTTTAATCACAGTATAGGTCAAATTGCCTGCTGAGAAAGGTGCGGGCTAATCCTCTTGCTCAGATTAAGAGTTTACTAGCCCCTCTGTTCAGAAGATGTGTAAGCTAGCCTTCCTGGTTGTCTTTAGTGTAGTAGGCTAGCCCTCTGGCCAGCCTCTGTATATGGCTCCATGAGAAGCATCTGGTCTCTCCTGCTGTCATTGACCCCATTAGTTTATAGCACGTTCTTGAGAAGCAATGAACACATGATGGGATTACCTTCAGACAATCTGTTTGCAAGGATGTGCATTTTCTAAATCCTGCTGGAGTTCTGTTAGATTAGCAGTTAGGGGGATTATAACACCACGGACCAAGTTTTGGATAAGCTTTGCTTCTGAGAGTTATACCAGGATCTGCTATGCTGACTCTGCTTATATACTAATGAGAAAATTTCTGCCAGAATGACAGGCAGGGGACAGTGACAGTCAGCCCTTGACATTTCTACTTCCTGCAACAGGTGAAAAACAAACTCAACGAACTCTTGGCCCCACTAGATGTGAGTCCCTGGAGCTGCTGAGCTGCCTGTAGGTGTTCAGAGCTCTGCGAATGTTCATTCACATTCTTGCAGGCTGTTTTAAGTTCACACTTAATTTACAAGTGGAAACTTGGAGGAAGTTTCAGTTGGAATTGCATTTCTTAAATGAACTGGCCACACAAGCATTGAATAATATTCTCCCTCAGAAGTTTGGTACTGCTGCACTGGCAGCCTCTGTCAGTATGCTTGTGGCCTGTGAGCCACCTGAAGTCAAGCCCAAAGATTTATTCAACCTTGTACACCAGCACAACACACACCACTTGGATCCATATTGACATTTTTGAAATTATAGAGTGTGGGACTTTTGGGCGCTATACCCCTACTAGTGGTAAGAGAGAAATGAGGACTACTTTGGAAAGTGTCATTTTCTCATGTGATACGTCGACAAACTGAAGGAGATGGAAACATAGAGGATAGAATGGAAGAGGGAGGGGGATAGATAAATATTCAGATGATAGATATATAAATATATTGTATAGGTATGCAGATAATATATAGATAGTTCAAGATGCATAAATAGATGGTAAAATATAAAGGATTGGATGGTAGATAGGCAGATGATAGATGTAGAGATGGGTTGTAGATTCACGGATAGATGATAGATAATAGAAAAAATGGACTGATGATAGAGAGGTGGGTGTATAGATAATTGATAAGACATGGGTATTAAGAGCTGGGCGTGGTGGTGCACGCCTATAATCCCAGCACTTGGGAAGCAGAGGCAGGTGGATCACTGTGAGTTCAAGGCCAGTCTGGTCTACAAAGCGACTCCAGGACAGCCAAGGCTAACACAGAGAGACCCTGTCTCAATAAACAAAAAAAAAAAAAAAAAAAAAAAAAAAAAAAAAAAAAAAAAAAAAAAAAAAAAAAAAAAGAGATAGGTATTAGAAATAGGTAGATAGGTAATAGAATATTGACATACACATAGATGATAGATGAAAAGATGATAGGTAAATAGATAGATTGATGGTAGGTTGACAGATGACAAATAGATGGTAGATAGATAAATATATAATATAAATATATCAACTACCTATAAATTATCCATATTTATATGAATATTCATGTAAATGCATATATAAATTATGAATATAGACTGTGTATCCATATCACTATGTATGCACAATCTCTACACATAAAGGTAACATAGTTACAAGTGGAGATAGTATTGAAACAGAAGAGACGCACATAAACAGGTGGAAAAGGTACAAATAACTTTGCTTGTTAAAATGAGGCTTGGAAAAGGGAGATTTGAGAAGCACCGGCAGGGTGGCACACATAACAATGTAAGTTCTATTAAGTGGCTCACCTGTGGGCTCATCTGTGTGGTGAGCAACCTAAAACCCAGGTGAGTTGAGTGTCTGCCTGAGGTCACTCAGTGGAAAGGAAATAACTGTGATTAGTCCAGGTCACTTGACTCTAGTGTGTGTGTGTGTGTGTGTGTGTGTGTGTGTGTGTGTGTGTGTGTGTGTGTGTGTGTGTGTGTGTGTGTGTGTGTACCATGTCATGCTTGAAGATCTTCACAGATGCAGGAGGAGAGCAATCATCCTTAGGAGAGTGCTTGCTACTCTGTGGCCTCTGCTTGAAACCTGTATGTATCATGCATGACACATGAACACTACTGCTAACTGAATCAGCTGGGAAACAGTAGTCAATGGCTGGAGACATATGGCTAGCATTCCAAGACTCTCCTGTATATAAATAAGGTTTAACTGCACCTGTAATGGCCAAGTGTAATGCTGTGACACAAGGCAGAGCTACATATACCCAGACTGAAATGCCAGGTGGCAAAAGATTCAGGTCTTTCCACCTTAGGACCTAAATGATGCCAGATAGATGAAATCACACCTACCATAAAACTTCCCCTGTCGTTAGAGAGAGTTCCTGCAAGCTGATGGGCTGAGAGTTTAGTCATTGACTCAAGAAATATTTGTGAAAGAAATAGAGGTCTTTCTTTACATTCTTGAAGTGATGCAAGATGGCACTTCATTCACCCAAAGACTGAAGATAAAGCTTGTCCCATGGAGTATGCTTTCTTATAAGCAACGTTTAAAGGATAGGTATCAGTGACTTGAAATCCAGGGGCATTCAGTCTTTGAGTATTAGTTGTATAAGTTGATTGCAGAAACCTGTGTTTGTGGTTAGTTTTTCGGAAACTGGTTTACCCATATAACCAATAAGTAAGTTTGTAATATCAACTATCATGGGAAGGGAAGGTCCCTTTTCTTCTCAGAAAACATCTCGCTCCTGTTTTAGGAAGTAGTGGATTAAGCTCCAGGACCTTGCATGGTCAGGAGTAAGCATAGGTGCTATGGGTGTGGTTTTTCTAAGTCGCTGACTTTGTTGGAGTGCAGGCTGTGCCAATGTTTGTTCCTATAGTGATGTAAGTACCAGATGAAGATGCAGGGGAGGGGATTCTAGGCCATACACTTTCTGGGGATCATGGGTGAAGTATGTCATTCGGTACAGCCATCCCCTACCTTGGCTTCTGTATCATTTGGAACCAAGACCTGAGGAGCTTCACAGGGAGAAATGCCAAAGGGCCACAGTCTCTGTCCCACCTTCCCCATTGCTCAGGGAAGAGGACCAACTACATCCAAGGCTTAAGTTTTAAGCCATTCCTTGGCAATTTTCCCTTAGGCTTTGGATCATAGGCTTTTCTTCATGCTTCCTAAAGATCCTTTAGGCTTGACCCATCCCATGACTTCCAAGTAAGAGCAAATGCTGGTGTTCTGAGAAGTTTTACTATCTTCGTCCAAATCTCTGGAGAAACTAGACTCTTCTCTCATCTTTCACAGCAGGACCAGTCTACTTTCTGCATCACCTGCATCCATGACAACCCTTTGGGCTCCTTAGATGCTCTGTTTATACGGGAGGATAATGTCCTGTCTTTTCTCCTCACATTCATGCCTGAGGATCAGTACATAGGTGGGTGGGAAGTTACTCTATGTGAGACAATGACAGTCATAGGTGTCACTGGTTTCCAATAGCTTACAGTGGGAGGAATAGGAAAAGCCATCATTTAGAAATGATGATTGAGATATGCAGTATGTAGGAGTGCTGTAAAGAAGCAGACATCTATACACACCATAGCATGAAACATGCAACTCCGTGTATCCATTGAGTAGTACAGAGCAGGTGCTGAAAGACCACAAGCGTGGCTCAGTCTACTGAGGGGAAGCCAAGGAAGGTCTTTGCATAGAATGTGAGATCTAAGAAGGGTTTTAGCAGGGGCAGGGTGGACAGCATAGAGGGCTGCACGCAGGACTATGAAAGGACGAGGTTCCTGGGAACAGAATACAAGCTGCACAGCCCAGAGAGGAACTTTGCAGTAGCAGTAGAATGAGGAAGATGGCTGGAATGAAAGACAAGACAGATGATGATGACTCATGGCTAAATCCAATCAACTTGGAGACCGATGCCCCTTGTGACTGTGTCTACAGCGGTAGGAGTGAGTGGTATAGGAGGATTTGTAAGCTGGGCGTGCTCTGCCTGCTTCTGGGTCCTCTCTTGGCTCTCAGCCATTGGGCCTGCCTTGGGGCACTAGAAACACACACCCAAACACTAGGTGAACTCAGAAATTCTGGGGCCTTTTGGGTTTTTACTCTCAACATCTGTCAAATTGCTTCTTGGCAACTATGGACAGATCCAAGGAAAGTAGGCCAGAAACCTTCTCTGAATGGGTCAATTCCAGTCTCCTTGTGCTTTATTTTTCTTTCCTTCTTTTTTTAAAATTGTTTGCATATTTACTGAAACTCTCTGACCAAAGTGTTTTGTTTGGGTTTTTGTTTTGTTTACAAAAGTGTTTTTATTCTCAAATTACTATTACTATTTTGAGACCTAGTTTTTTTTCCTAGCCTCCTTACATCAAAATCACATACAAATTTAAAACTATTGAAGACTATTCAGGCTAGATGTCTGGTCAGGAATATTGGCACAAACATTGAAAGGAAGGTCACCCACACCAAGTTGTCGTGGACAGAGTCCTCAGGTGTGCATGGCGTTTGAGGAGAGCTTGGCCTGTTGCAGAAGTGGAGCCCTGTCATTCCCAACCACCACCGAGCTGCCCCTGCTCTTCTCTGTTCAGTGCTATGAAGACACGGTTTGTCTAATGTTGTCATCATTTATCCACAAGCACAGCACAGCCTGCTCATAGCAAAGAGAGCCTTAAACCATAGGTTTTACCTCATGATGAGTGAGTACCCTGGCAGGATGAATGGACTTTTCCACTTCATCTATTCCATTTCTCCATCCACCATATTCTGAGTGTCTGGCACATACCCAGCCTTTACCTAGGTTCTAGGAGACCACAGGGCTAGCAGGGGTTCAGGCTTGCAGGGAATCATTAAGTATACCATGTTCTTATTTACAACATCTCTGCCCACAGGAAGCCCAGCTTGTCATGAAAATACATAGCATAGAAGTGATGTAACCTGAGAGGAGAGATTAAGCTTCTCAGAAAATGAGATCTGGTGGGTGAGGGGCAGAACTACCTGGGAAACACAGAAGGGAGTATCCTTTGTGTCTAGCTGATGCAGGAATAGGAGGCACTTGATCTTATTCAAAGACCTAAGAAAAGAGTTCTCTGCAACACTGATTTTGCATTGTTCTTGCTGCCATGTATTTCCCAGCAAGCATGTATGTGGGCACATAAGTAATTTTGCATTAAATCACTACAGTATTTTTAAATTGGGTGTGATATGCATATATGAATGCCTACCTATATGTGTGTGGCATGATACATACACATACACATATACACATATGTAAACACACATACATACACACATATACACACAAACATAAGTACATACATACATAAATGCATACACATACATATATACCTACAAGCACACACACATACAGACAGACAGACATACACATACACACATGCATACATAGTACACACATACATACATGCATACACACATACACATATACACATGCATATGTACACACACACACAGACACATACACACGCACTCAGGCAGCTCTTCTGATACCAGTGCAAGATGCACAGCTCTTTTTTATTACCCTCCTGACTGTCCTATAGGCTTGGCATGGTTCTGTAAACCCCAAGTTCCTAAGAATTACTTCACATGCAATGTGAATGACACCACGTTAGAAATATGACATTTTACAAATTTCATGTGTGACCAGATTGTTCTATTTAACTCTGGTAACACAGGTACATGAGCCCCCACGCCATAAATCCTTTCCCAGAGACACAGCAGGAAACCACATATTGCCCATAGGCTGCTCTTCCCAAATCCATAAGCAGTGTCTTTGAACTAATAGGCCTCTTAAACTATTTAGTCTCCATAGACAGAACAGATCATTTAAAGTGTGTTCTAGTATTTCTAATAGGTTCTGGCTTCTTAATCATCACGAGAAGATTTTAACTGCAGAGGGATCCCCCACATAATCTTTATAATGATTTTCTAAAATGGTAAGAAATCTGGCTTCTAGTCAGAAGTACCCAAACTGAGCAAAATTGAAAACCATTAGGGTTTCCAAATGCGTTTTAGGAAATGATCTCAATATGTTGATTTCACATTTTTCACATTACATAAGTAAAACATGAGTCATGGACCTGGGTCCATAAACTTGAATCCAATGTGTTCTAACCCTTCCATCGTGTGAGAGACAGTCCAAGCTGAGGGGAGGCTGGATGAGAAATAAGTAATAAGTGCCTTATAAATAGAATCCCAGAATTTATGGCCAAACTATCTGGAGAAAGTGGAACAAATTGGCCTGCTCTATTTTGGCTCAAAGCAGGCCATCTTACACTGAGCAATCCCATGAGTCCTACATTTATTTTTACTTTTAACAGAAGTAGAATCTTGTTGAGGACATTGAAGGGACACAAATTTTTCCAGTACTTTAAGTGGCTTCGTTTGATATTATTGAATGAAGCAAGAAGTGATTCTCTCAGCTACATCAAAGGGACACTTGGCCTACCTGTTCCTTTTCTCATTGGTGCAATCAAATACCTCGCAAGAAGCAATTTAAGAGAGGAAGGGATTTGGGGGCTAACCATTTGAGGGTACGGTCCATCATGATGGGGAAGGCATGGCTGCAGAAGGATGTGCCTGCTGTCCGCGTTGTTTCTGAAGTCAGGAAGCAGAGACATGAACACTGTTACTCAGCCTCTTTTTACTGAGTCTGGGACTCCAGCCCTTGGAATGGTGCTACTCACAGTTAGGATGGGTCCTCTGCCTTTCTCTTTCTGCTCTTGACTGTGGATGTGAGGTGATGAGTTACCTCACGTGCCTTCCTTCATTTCTTTACAGTAGTGGATTATAACCTGGATTTGTGAACTAAAAACAAACAAGCAAACAAAAATCATTGTTTCTAAGTTGCTTGGTGTAAGATACCTTTATCATGGCATCAGACATGAAGCTAGAACATGCCCCCTCTTTTCTTTTGTCATGAAGCCCTTCACTGAGGTGAAGCTGACACAGAAAGCTTCATGTGAAGAAATCCATGCCATGGCTGCCATCCCAACATCAGGGAAACTAAATCAGGAAGGTGGCAAATCTGATTTCATCTCAGTCTACATAATAAGACCCTGTTTCCTGGGAAGAAAAACTGTACATATTTAACATATAGAATTAGGCATAGATCATCAAACTGTTCTCTTTTGAGTGACACAAATGAACAAGCCTCCAAGGACACCTGTGTTCAGGCCCACCTCCTCCCAATGACTAGGCATATATATACACACACTTAAATTATAAGCCTTAAAATAGAGCAGTTAGTTCTTCATTATTAGTAATCCTTTGGAAATTTTGAATCATTTATTTTTAACGTATGAGTATGTGTGTGAGTCTGCATGAGCTTATGGAGCTGTGGGGGTCCAGGAGCCCCAAGAGGGCACTGGATCCTCTGGCACCAGAGCTACAGGTGGTTCTGAGCTGCCAAGTAGGTTCTAGCAACTGAATTTTGATCCTTCCCAAGAGCAGTGAGGGCCTTAATCACTGAGCCAGCTCTTCAGCCCCCTCAAAGTAATTTTATACATAGTCCCTGTTATTCTAAGACAGCATTCGACAAGCTTCTGCCTGTGAGCTCAGTCTGACATATGGATTCATAATGGGTTTCATATTGTAAAATAATGTATATGAAATTTAGGTGTCAGAATCTATAGACAATACTACTCTGTTGTTGAATCTACATGAAGCACCCTATAGCTGCTTTTCAATGATAACACATTTACTAGTTGTAATGAGACTAAAAAATTACCATCTACCCTTTACAGATATGCTGACAGTAAAAACGTGCTCTTTTTGTGATTAGGTGTAAATACAACAGGGTCAAGAAGGTATTTGTTCAAATATGCTACAAATGCTGGCATGCAATTGAAATGCAATCTCACCTTGTTGTGGGGATTAGAATCATTGAAATAACATGTTTTAAAGCAGAGATAAAATAGACATCTATTTCCATTATACCAAGCACAACAGGCAAATGAAGGTGAGTTGGGTGGGTTCTGAGCTTCCAACCAATGGTTCGCATTTCCTTTGGGCATTTTCAGTGGTACTTGGAGGGATGTGGTCGATAGAGTTTCTAAGATAACCTCTTGTGGGTGAAGGAAGACAAGATAAATTCCGTTTGGGAATTAGTCCTGAAGCTGCCTGACAGGAATCCAAGTTGTCGTGGGAGCTTATTTAAATGAATGATATAAACACTTATGTTTGGGTGCAATCACAGTGGAACTTTGAACTCAAAGTCTATCCTGCACATTTCTGAAGTTTTCCATTGGAGCTGAGCACCGGGCATAGTGGACTTGATCTCAGGTATCCCCGATATCGCTCTCCCCCAGATAATAGATAAATGAGGAGACATCTCATATGGACCAACTGCTTCACTCTGCTCTGAGGCAAAGTTCTCAATTTGACCACAGAGCTAGACTACTATGGCTGAGTTTTGGAACAATGTAGCTCAAACCCTTCACAGACCAGTGGCACCAATCAGCATCCTTTCAAAGCTAGACTTAGCAACCAGGGTGCAAAATAACTACACAGTGGACAACCACAGTTGATCCCAATACTAACAAAAACCCACTAAGTGCAGGTTCACCTAATTTGCATTTGTATTGACTCTGCATCCATAGATTCAGTCAACCGCAGATCAGAATGCATTTTTAATTGTGTCTGCATTGAATATTTAAAAACATTTTCTTCATTGCTATGACCTCAGTGATCCGGCAAGACACCTGTCACCTTAAACTGTAGGTTATGAGCCATCCAGAAACTATGCCCAGAGCTTACACAGAACTACTATGCATGGATGTGAGGGCCTGGAGCCTGTGAATTCTGAGCCTTTTTGGGTGGGAATCCATTGTGGCTACTGAGGAAACACCGTAGCTTGCAGATGGTGAAACTAGCCTACAAATCATGACCTAACTCTGGTACTTTCTAAGGCTTAGCCAACACAAAGCAGTATGTCTGACATTCTAGAGTAGAGTGATGCTATGCCCAAGCCTTTCTGAGTGTGTCTGCAATCTTTCTGATTCTTAGGGTCTTTATGATTTGAGCTGCATTTTGTCCTTGTAACTCAAACCACATTTCAGCAATAGGCAGTGGAAGATGCCACTATCCAGGTAGCTGAGCTAAGCACTGGAGAGCAGAGACGCATTGCAAACAGTTCTGAGAGCTTGATCACATCGTCTGAGACCTTGATCACATCAACTTTTTAAAAGATTAATGCACTCCTTTAGTAAATTCTCACTTTATTCCATTCCAAGTATCATCGACACACATCGGTTTCATAAGTGCTGTTCTTTCTTACCGTGGTGGGAAAAGGTCCCTAGGGTGACTCCTGCGGGTGAACTGTGAGAAAGTAATTTACTTTCAACCAGTAAACTACCTCAGCTATATACTCTTAGTCTGTTTTTCTATTTATGATTCATTATTATCAAGGTCCTGAGAGAAGAATTTGAGAGCTCAAATTACATCTTCTCCTGCATCCATCACTGACGCAGACAAGAAATGCCAAATCCTTTAGAATATTTTCATTCCATCATTTCAGAATAGAGTGGTCCCTGTTTTACCCAAATCCTTTTAAGATGCTAAGGAAAGTGACAACCAGCCTGTCCTTGAAGCATCTCAGGAGATTGTCAGTGATCCAATTTTCAAACAGGTGTGATGGTGCCATGGGACATTTGGTCTGTTGATTTCAAAGGAGATTTCCCTCATCTTTTTCTTCTCTAGGCTCACGGGCATGAACCTCCCATCTCCTGTGATCAGCAGCAAGAATTGGCTTCGTCTCCACTTCACATCTGACAGCAACCATCGGCGAAAGGGGTTCAACGCTCAGTTCCAAGGTAAGAAGGCACCAATTTAACAAATTCAAATAAATAAATAACCTGTGACATCCTGGCCCTTCTCCACTCAGAGACCTTGGGACATTACTGAAGAAAGGAAAAGAAACTTGTTTGAAATGCTGCTATTTACTCAGAAGTGTTGAACTTTGGAAGGTGTGTAGGAGCAAGGGGCCCGACACTGGTTACTGATCTTTAGGCTTCTGACATTCTGCGGAAGTAACAGGTTTTACTGAAGAGTGATCAGCATTAGTTAATAAACTTATACCAGCATACATTGTACTTACTGTCCACATAGGAAATAAACATTCACACAAGAGTTTACAAGTTACTTACATGCATAGAGTGGGCCGGTAGACAGGTTGTACTTAAAGATCCAAATGAACCTTGACATAACATTTAGTCCTAAAACATCCTTATACTTGAAAAACACAGCTACCAGATTTAGTAATTTGGGCATCGCAAGCCTTGAAGTGAAAATACTATTTAACCAAACCCAGCTGTCTTCAGCCCAGCGGTTCTACACTGTTCATTTCACGTCTGATTCCTTCCCTTTGTGCCCGGATTCTGGGACTTTCTAATCATCAGCAACCCTTATTAATACTGCAAAAAGGGATTCCATTCATCAGTGGCTGACAGAAAACCATTCTACTTACAAGTAAAAATAGCATATTCTAAGTTCTGGATCAGGGAGGAGCTCACAAGGCCCTGACCCTTTCCTACTGAACTATTGGCTCCTCACAGACTCAGGGAGAGGTAAAGTCACTCAGTCTTCCTCTGTGTGTCCACTAGTGAGGCAGCCTTCACTCAACTCCAAGTTACAAATGAAAACAAAAAGGTGTGAGTGTAAGGAACATATTGGTGGCCTTAGAGAGGATGATGAGAGTGAGAGAGGAACTTGATTAAAATGAATTTTATAAAAGCATGGCTTTATAAAAGAGTAAGTTCAATAATAAAAACATAAAACACTCCAGAAACACTCCCAGCACTTTCCCCATCTGTGAGCTTGAGAATGTGGCTTCCAGCAAGGCTGTGTTCCCTTGGTTTGCAAAGCACAGGAAGTCAAATATATATTACTGTGTTGCTGTTCTTTGGCCAAATTGATTTGTAAGGAAGGAAATCTGGATGGTGTGGAGTTGAGCACAGGGTATGGGCTTGTTGCTGAGTGTCCAGGCCTTGGGCGAAGTGCAAGTCAACTGACCTGGAGTCTAGGGGTATCTTCTTTCACCATAGTAAATCTGGGTCCACACGGGGGTCATGGGCCATCTCACTGCTTCTCCATATAGTGTTATAAGTTCTTGTCTTTACCCTCAGGCTGCAGTCCACCACGCTGGGCTTTTACAGCAGGTGCATGCTAGGGTACCACTTACCCTGGGCCATAGGCAAAGCCAAGAACTTTACTGTAACCATATCTACCTCTGTTGGACTGTTTTTATGGCCATTTGGTGAAGGCCCTGTCTCATGGACACAGAGTTGATGGAGTGAAGAAGAGGGCGCTAGGTCTTGCAGGGAAACATTCAGCACATCAGTGGAGGGGCCTGACTCTGGGTTAAAGTGACCACACTTGGTCCTTAGAACTCCCCCAGGCTGACCGCATCACAAGTGCGGTGGGTTTGCAGCCTGTAAAGTGCTGAAGAACCTTTTCCTAAAGTGTTGGTTATTTTCTCAGCAGTGGAAAATGTTTTTGGTATTATCCCACAAAGCTCTTTATTAGCCCATGTGGTAGGAAAAACGTGTGAAAAATAGAAAATATGGCTTTAAAAAATGACCCAGACTAGATAACACAAGAAACATACTGATTAGAGGAAAATCAAATATATACAATTTTAACATTGTACACATGTAAGCTACATTTCTGAATTCTGCAAATATATAAAGCATAAAATAATCCTAAATAACTACTGCATATAATTGAAGTTTGACTAAATATAATTAAAGCAAATATTTCATTTGAATGAAATATAAGTAAATTATGTGAACCAAATAAACTTCAATTATTTATATGTGTATATGAATATAGAGAGAGACCGAGAGGGAGAGAGAAGGTGCAGAGAGAGAGAGAGCAGGAGAAGGAGGGAGGGAGGAAGGGGGAGAGAGTGAGAGAGAGAGAGAGAGAGAGAGAGAGAGAGAGAGAGAGAGAGAGAGAGAGAGAGATTAGAAAACTTAATGCCAGGGTTTAAAAGAGTCTCTAAATCTCAGGGGAAGGGAGTAGGGGGAAAACGGCAGGGAGGGAAGAATGGGAGGCTACAAGGGATGGGATAACAATTGAGATGTAGTATGGATGAATTAATAAAAAGGAAAAAGAAGAGTCTCTAAGCAATGCCAAAGTATCAGTCCACATAGCCCTGGAAGGTCAAATGTATATTGTAACCCTCCAGCCTGTCCATGGGTTCAGTTCTAATGCATTATGAGTAGACGAAGCCAACTCCTTGTTCATCAGCTCCTAAGCTTCCTTGACTAGGATCTCTCCTCGGACCCCTATAAGCACGTCCACAAAGGCTGACACCCAGATACGATGTCATCCATCTTGAAAGGGAGTTGCCATCACAAATGACATTAGGAAACTGACCTGGACCGTGACTAATGTAAGATATACAGAAAGGCCTGCATTTTATTTTCTGGCTCTGGAGGGCAGACCCATCGTCAGCAAAGGGGAACTGTAGAGAGAATCAGGTGGCTGGTTCTAGAATAAACCCAAGAGTACCAGAGGTCAGGAGATAGGACAGTGGCTTAAGATGTTGTCTTTCGAGTCCTCACCAGCCACCCGAGACAATGTTCTGGCTGACGTTATTCTCAAATCACCAGTGAGAAGTCCATGCTATTTATCCTGTGCCCTGGGGGAAAATGTTCATCAGCCCTTCCCCCTCTGCCTGCTTTAAATACCAAAGAGCTCCCGTCCCTGTTTTGTTTGTAAAACTTAACATTTTCAGGAGGATTGTTCACACAACTAGCTGGTCAGCAGTCATAGCAGTCCAGGTGCATGTGGCCTTCACTGGATGCCTGAATGCCTGCTTTATAAATACTCCTCTGTCAAAGGTTCGGGCTGTGGGAACGGCTTTTCTTCTTTTCTGACAGGAAAAGAGAACTTCAAAAACATGCTTTTGACGGTTAGAGGCTGTTAAGTATGTATACCTGAGTAGGAGCAAACATTCTTACAGGCCAGGAAGCTAAAAAGGAGCCTCTGGGGTTGGGGGAAAAAGACTTTATAGGGAGGTCTGTGGAAGACAACAGAGCAAAATAAACAGGGACACAGGGGCAGAGAGATGAGGGCTGGGGGTGGAGAGGAATTCATGAAAATCTGCCTGGAGACCTATTTTTGTAAGCCAATTTAAAACATAAAGTAAACTTACAAATGCATTTATAGGCTTGCCACCTTGTTGGTGGGGGGGCCACACTTATTGCTTGTAGTCACCCCCACATGTAGATTCCTTGATAGTCAAGAGACACACTGATCCCCTGGGAGCCCTCCGTATTCCACCTGCCCTTCACATTCCAGTGATCTTCCTCAACGGATGGTGGCTGTGTTCTCCCAAAGGAGGTGGCTTCAGAGACACAAAACCAAAGAAAACATTCTTCTAACTTTACAGCTTGTCTTAGCTAACTAAACGGCCACCACCAGGAGATATCACTTCTTGTCTTTTCATGTGCTTTTTAACGGTCCCCTTCCAATTCCTCCTGGTCTCTGACTTCTCCTTAGCCCTGCCCTCCTCATGACATCCAGTCACCCCAACAGCAGAGATAAGAATGATGGTGAGCCAGGCAGCCCTGCTGCGGCTGCTTTGGATGTACACCCACTTTTAAGATCGCACCGTGGGCAGGAGCTGTGAGACCTCTCTCATAGATCTGCAGTGTCTGCTGCATATATTGGCCTCATAGTATATGACAGATTTATGTAGGACATGTTATTTCTCCAAAGCAGCTGAAAATGAAGCCCATTCTTTATATGTTGCCTCCATCATTAATTATAATTAAATAAGGACCTTGTTAGCACTATCCATCATCTGGGCGTT
This sequence comes from Acomys russatus, assembly GCF_903995435.1. Taxonomy (NCBI): domain Eukaryota; kingdom Metazoa; phylum Chordata; class Mammalia; order Rodentia; family Muridae; genus Acomys; species Acomys russatus. The sequence goes on along the minus strand of NC_067163.1, from coordinate 10,388,230 downwards.
TTTGATGTCTACAAGATGAATTTTTTAAAAAACACATTAATCTTGAACCTTGAAAGTGTATGTCCTGAGTAGGCATCTCTGAGTTGGCTCCAGTTCTCAACATATTCACCTGGCTATCAATAAAATCTTGGTTTTTCACAAGATACAACCCCCATTGATTTCTGTAATGAATAAATCACTGTGAAAGAAAGTGTTTGTAATAAAGTTCCAATTTAAGTAGGGAACACCCTGTCTCATAAATCAAGAGAAAATCCGACGGCAGCTTTAAAACTTGTGTTGACACAAATAATTAGCTTGCTTTTTAGGTTATGGCTCTATATAAGTATTGATTTTCCTTTTATTTAAAAAGAAGACCTTTATACAAAATGTGGAATGTCGTGTTATTAAAAATGCATTTGGGAAATTGAAACTTCATGTGCCCAATTTTATAAAAACCTATTTGTTACCCACTCTCCCACATGCGCACTTCCTGCAAGTGTATCTTAGATCAGAGCTATAAGACAGAAGTGTCCTAGGTCCCAGTGTCAATACATGCATATGCCTCTCCCCAGAGAACACTCAGTCTGGAAAAAAAATATATAAGGAGCATTACACGGGACCTAGAAGGTACTTGTCTGACATTCTGTTAAAAATGAAAGCAAGCAAAGGCTCATATCCATCTAGTGCCCTTGGGCCACTGGCCTGCAGAGGGTGCCCCGGCTGGCCTTAGAAGTGTGGAGATCACCTACTTACTGCCACCTGGGGTGTTACTAGGTAAGTGAGATGCCAGGAAAAGTATTTTCCCATACAAATAACCTAGGAAAGGTAATATTATGCTTTCTGAGTTTCTCTGGAAACTTAGCTTTCATAAGAAAAAATATAAATTCACTGCAATTAGTCATACATATCTATTCCTGCCCCCCCCCCCCCCCAAGAATATAATTTCATTTCCCTTGGAGCAGAAGACTTTGGCAACTGCCAACTCCAGGAACATCCATATACTCCAAGCTCTGGACTTTTTTTTTTTTTTTGTGACACACATTTATTGGCCAACATCCCTCTGCTATGCCCAGATTGATCCTCCCCAAAAAAGAACCAGAAAATACATGAAACAGCTGTAAAATACAAGAGGAATCTTTAATTCAGCTCCGAGCTGGGTCGCACCTGATCCCCCAAATGCTAGGTCTCAGGAGTGCCAGAGGCCAAGGCCATGATCTGAGGTCCTTAGGGCGCCAAGACCACCCATGGCTTAACTTCTTTTGTTCTCCCCAACAGGATGGATGAGTTGTTAGGTACTGATATTTCTAGTGGGCAGGAAGGAATGTGGCCATAAAACTGGCACTCTTAGCAACTCTATCTCCAGTAGGACCCTTTGGGTCAGTCACTAGGCAATGTTATCTCTAGTGGGGGCTGCTCTTTGCAGCTAGCCAGATTATCTCTTGTAGGCCTATTAAACCTTTGACCCAGTTACCCTGAAATCCAATTTCAGTTCTTCTGGTATCTCACCTCTTACCCATGTGTCTCTTTCTTATTGTTTTCAACAAGCTTAATCATATCGACTTCTCAGGCATGAAAGAGGCGGAAGTATGTGGCCAAGTCTCTATAAAGCACCCTTCAGTATGATAGCATCATCACCTGTAGGGGGCTTGATCCACATCCTGATGCCGGTTCTAGGTCAGCAAGCTGCTTGGGGTCAGGCTCACCCAAGCTGCTCCCATGGTGAGATGGAAGGCTGAGATGGAATCTCATGGGCCTGCTAGGTGTACACAGAGACAAACAACCTAAGACCCTGCTTTGAACATGGAGAGAAGAGAGACCTGAGGCCTGAGAGTGTCTTGTGACCTTCCCACATACCAAACTGGCCCTCACACAGGCAGGGACACACCCACAGAGAAGCATGTTGCAAATAGTTGTTTGTCATGAACAACTTTGTATTTCACCTGCTTTGTATTTGATACCCAAGAAAGTCAGAGTGAATTGTAATGACAGGCATATTACTGTACAACAGAACTCTGACATCTGTCTGTAGCTTTTAGATATAAAGAAACATTTCATAAAGTGTACCCTTATCCGTTTACCTCAGAGACTTCTCAGTTTACTTGTTGAATGTCTCTTTACTTATCTGCATTAGGGACTAAGGATGTGCCTCAGGGGCCAAAGCCCCAGCAGTGGTGTAGTTGGGTCTATCTATAGATCTCAGCTGGTTGTTCAAGGCAAAAGCCCTATAGTTCCATATGTTCATAGAATTTTTTTGATTTTGGGGTGTTTTTTTTTTTTTTTTTTTTTGCGAGTTTTTTGTTTGGTTGGTTGGTTGGTTGGTTTTTGTTTTTGTTTTTGTTTTGTTTTTTGTTTTTAAATAATCAATATTCACAGAATAGGGAGAAGTTCTTTGCACTTAGCTAGTTAGAGCTTACATGGCAGGTGTTGTAAAGTATAGAATAGGGAAGTGTCTTCCTAAATCCTTAGATTTCCCGCTGCTGTTAGGAAGGATGGCTGCTTCAGGCTTTGTTCTCTGAAGCCAGAGTCAGGTACTATGGATGGTGAACACACACACACACACACACACACACACACACACACAAAACGTATATAATTTATATATTATAATATATAATGTTATAATATAACATTATATATAATATGTAATAATTACATATATAATTTATAGTCTTGTTTAAAAAATACTAATTTGAAAACAACTCTAGGAAGCACATGTATGGAATCCTATCTTTTACAAGAGAGTCTCTATAGAACAAACACACAGCCTGCGAAGCTTGTACTAACAGTTGAACTCTAGCCCTTTTTTATGATGAATCAAAGATGTAAATGCTTCTTTGAATTTTGATATCTCTAAAAGGAGATGATTTACTTGGCAGAGTCTCCTCTGGCCTTGTAATACATAAAATAACTCCACATCTTACAGTCAGCAGTGCTAGGGTGACTGGAGACATTTTTCTTTGCCCAAATGAAATCTTCTGTTTGGTTTACTCCAATTATTCAACTGTCACCCCACTCAGTGCCACAGTACACTGACATAATGCATGAATTTCAGCAAAGACATTTGAAAAAAATGGGAAAGGGCACGAGGAAAGTCTCAGGGTGAGCTGGAGAGATGGCTGCGTGATTAAGGACAGTGGCTGCTCTTTCACGGCACCTGGGTTCTGTGCCCAGGACCTCCATGTTGGCTCATAATTCTGCCTATCTTTAGTCCCAGGGGATCTGAACTCCTGAGAATGATCTACACATTGGTGTACATAGATACATACAAGCAAAACAGTCATGCACATAAAATAAAATTTTTTAAAATCTTTAATAAGGAAAGAAATTATAGCTATGTGTAGTGGTGCAACTTTTTGATCCAAACACTAAAGAGGTAGAGGCAGCCAGATCTCTGTGAGTTTGAGGCCAGCCTGGTCTACAGAGTGAGTTCCAGGACAGCTAAGGCTACATGGAAAGACCCTGTCAAAAAAAAAAAAAAAAAAAAGAAAAAGAAAAAGAGAGAGAGAGAGAGGAAGAAAGGAAAGAAGGAAGGAAGGGAAGACTTTAAGATAGGTGTGGTAAGAAAAATAAATAAAAATAAAGATACATGTGGTGTGTGTTTGCACATAATTCCAGCACTTGACAGGCTGAGGCAAGAGGATCACCAGGAAATCAAGGCCAACTCAGGTTCACGGTGAGTTTGAAACCAGCCCGAGTTCTAAAATAAAATACAATATCATAAAAGGGTTTCATCGAATATTTAAAATATATAAATATGGGCCTGGCGGTGTTTCAGGGTTATGAGCATACACTGCTGTTGCAGTGGGCCAGAGCTGTGGCCAGCACCAGGGTTGGTGACGTAAAATCACCTGTAACTCCAGGTCCAGGACCATCTGGCACCTTTGGCCTCATCAGGTATCTTCATTCATGTGCACAACCATAAACAAATAATTCTGAAAATAAGTATATTACATTTGATATGAGCTAAAGTGAATATTATATATTGTGGTGATAAAAGAAAATAAGAATTTAATAACATTACCTGATTTAGCTATGACCTCTAAAGATTAGCTAGTTCATTCCCTTGAAAGGTATTACATGTTATTTGGCAGAAACCTGAGCCCTATACACTGAGTCACCACTTTCAAGGGCGTACAACATCTCTGGCAGGAGTGCCAAGGCTGAGACCAATGGCCTCCTGAGAAAGCTGTGTCGTGGTACAGTAGGGTATAAACACACAATACACTAATGTAAACATACTAAGCACTTATCTACATCAGACACATCACATGCATATACACCTGCCATAAGTACACATACCAGATATACGACAGAAATATACTCACACATCACACGTGCTAGGCAGAAACCGCACACATATATACTCACCTTCCAGAGATATTCAAATTCAAGGCTGGAGACTTATACAGATGCATCATTATTCTACTTTAAGTAAATCTGTTTTCGTTGCTCTTTTCCCCTTGCTTATTTCATTTTTCACATTTCACCTCAATACACTTAGCTATGTAGCTAACTGTAAGTTTAACAGTCTACTTCTGTATTGGTGTCCCAACCCATACTTGTCCCACCAGAACTGCGTCTCTTCCGCAGCACTGCAAAGGCTAGCCAAAGGCTGACCACATTAGGAAGATTACATTCCAGGAGTTTTAAGTATCACTACCTTGGCCAAGTACTTTATTCCTTGCCCCTAGTGCTAGATGGTGAGCAAACACAGGGTCTCCAGTGAGCATCAGCAGATGGTCTACCACTTCATGGCATGACAATGGAGGCTTTAGGAGGCAGCACTTTGACCAGACACGGGAAAAGACTCAGCCACCACTCTGCAAAAGGAAAGCCAAAGAATCCAGGCTGGCACCAGGGACGGCAGACCCCACAGAAGGAAGGAAGTCCCACAGCCAAGGAAACTGTCGTTTAAATGCAATTTTGTAAAACTATACTATTGAAATAAATTTAGTATTTTCATTATTCTTCTAAGGCTTCTGACATATAGCTTTTTTTTTTTCTATAATGACAAATGAGACCCAGAAGGGAAAATTACATTAGGAAACTAGGTCTGTGGCCAGCTATCTTTGTTACTTGAAAGAAGGGACACCATTCTACATTAGCAAGAGCAACTTAGAGGGCATTACACTAATCGGCTTATCTCTAAAAAGCCAAAAATCAATACTTATTTCTTCAGATAGTTGTTGCATGTGGTAAGGGTACAAAATGCAGTTTTCCTTAATGCAAGGGATGCTATTCCAATATGGTCTAATGTAGAAATATAATAACTGAGTCCTGTAGCTATACAATTATTTTTATATGATTTAACAACAATTCTCCAATCTGCTTACAGCAATGGACACTCACTTGTAATCATTTAACCCTAAATGCTGAGTACCCTCTGTGGCACATCCTGGGCAAAAATGTCTGACAGGGCCCCTTCATGTATCACTTCATATGGAATGACTGATCCACTGGCAGATCATTTCCTATGCACCGAGAGCCAGCCCGGTCCCCACCCACCTCCTTCTATAGACAAGTGTCACCTTCCAGAGGGCTCATGAGCTATGGCCATCTTTGCAAGTGAGAGACTCAGGCAAGGTCACACAGCTCTAAGTGGTAAGGATAAGTATGGAGCCCAGAAGCTATAGTGGGCTGTCCCCAGCAGCATCTGTGGCAACTACTAAATGGCCAAGGTGAGTGTGAAGGCAGGAGGCTGTGGTGGGCTGTTCCCGACTCCCTCATCAGAAGAGCAGGGATGCTGGATTACGGATGCTGTCAGAGGAGAATCGCTATTTTGCTCCCGTGCTCCTGAAGATGCATGCTTGTGCTCCAGCGTTAAGGATGAACAATGGTCATCCCTGGGTGCTATTGTTATTTTGAATATTATTTTTGTATTATTGAATAGCGGGAACTTTCTTCTCTCTCATCCTTCCTCTGGGAAGAGCTCTGTTCAAGGAGGAGTTGTGTTGTGTGATGTGGTCCTTGCAGGGATGCTGCCAGTGGACCCCATTATTCTGTGTGTATCTAGGAAGAGATGTGAAATACATCATGGTGTCCTCATGTGTGTGGAAGGGATGTTGGGTATGTAAAATGTCTTCAGGCCTGTTGTGCACAGTTGGCTCATTGATCTGACTTGTGTAGAAATTACGCATGCAACTCTCTCCTCTTCCTATGAAGCATTGGTCCCACTGTATAGAAACGAAACTAAAACAAAACAAACACCTTCTAAACATACACTCATCCATTGTTCATCTGCCTGCATTGGGAGCTGTAAGACTTGGGAGCTTCTGTCACTATCACAGATGCACGTAGAGAGCATAGGTGGTCATGAGAATAGTGGCAGGAAATCTAACAGGAAAGCTTGGCAAGGATCTGGAATAGGTACTGCCCATAACCATGTGAGGAAAGCAAGCCATGTCCAAAATGCTTTCTTCTTGTCTAGGTGGCCAATGCTGACAGCAAGCCGTCCACACCGCAACACAACTTGTAACTGAGGGGTCAAGGCATGAGTGTTGTTGCCTATGAGGTAAACAAACAGGGAACTCAGGGATCGAAGCACACCATGTCCTCCATGTTTAAAGTGTTTATGAATCAACCAGGATTTTCTTTTAAAAAATGAGTGTCTGCTTTTCACGGTCCATCTAGGCAGAACTAGTCGCTACTATACACATAAACATGAGCCACTAGCTGATTTATTTATACACACACACACAAACACACACACACACACACACACACACACACATATATATATAATATTGCTTATTTATTCGTTGAGTATTTTGTTATATATGCAGTATATTTAAAATGTTTGTTAATTTTATATGTATGTGTGCCTGCATGTGTGTTTTTGAGACCATGGAGATCAGAAGAGGCATCAGATCCTCTGGAGCTGGAGTTACAGAGGTTGTGAGCTGCCATATGTGTTTTGCAAACTGAACTTGGGTCCTGTGCAAAAGCAACAAGTGTTCTTAACCACTGAGCCATCTCTCCAGGTCCCTACTCAATTATTAGGATCATCTCTACCCCTGACCCAACAACTTCTACTTCTTTGGAGGGACTTTTATTTTCACTATAAGATACATAAACAATGGGTGCATTTTCTTAGACACAAGTATATTTCAAATAGAATTTACATCATTTTTTGACCTCCTCTCTTGTGTGATTCAATAAGATTAATAAGTCACATTTTGTAAAACAGCTAAAACTTAGAGGGTTTTGTTTTGTTTTGTTTTTTTTTTGGTGGTGGTTTTGTTATGTTTTTGGTTTTTCAAGATAAGGGTTCTCTGTGTATAGCCCTGGCTGTCCTGAAACTCACAGATAAGCTACCTGTCTGTGCCTCCAGAGTGCTGGGATCAACGGGTAAATCATCATACCAAGATAAACACGGTGTTTTAATTATGACAAGGTGGTTGTCATGTTCCATTCTTTGAGCTTAAGTTAGTCTGGGTCTGTGTAAAGAAGTCTTTTGTCTTCTATTATTATTTGCCTTATTTTAAATAAACCTGAGACTGAACTTTGATCAAATAACAAATGAAAGATGTTCATCTCGAAGCTTAGTGAAAAGGTTTTCACAGTTGAGTTTGCGGTGCGAGGCTGGCACCAACCCTGGTAGGACTCTGTAAGCCATGGACAGTTCTTCTAGAGATATTTTCTTTGACCCTCTTGGGTATGAGGTTTCCTGTGTTTGGATTAGCAAGTCCCTGGTGTCTAGACAGGGCTGTACCTGAATGGCTGGCTCAGTACTAACTTCCTAGAGCCGTCCAGCTGGGAAACATCCTTGAAAAGGAAGCCTTGTTGCTTTATTGTGGTGACACTGGACTCCACACAACCTAAGTGGCTTGCTCAAGGTTACTTCTACCAGAGAGATTTTGAGCTTTCCTAAAGAGCAGAGCTTTCTGTCAAGTAGATGCCCTGCGAGGTAGCCTCAGGCAAGACTGTTAAACTGATAAGAATTGGGCCCCTGGAGGAGGCTCTGTGTTCCCAAGGTAACCGCCTTGCTTGACCCCACCTAGGGCTTGCCCCAGGCTTTGGCAGAGACCTTTCTGCTCCCACTAAGCCCTCCTCTTTCCTTCTGATGGTCTGTACTGTGCTATGTTCTTATGGTCACTGGGGCAGAAACTAATTCAACGACTTTAAGAAAAGAGGAGTCACAGGAGCAGCATGTTTTCAGACTGTCTGCCCTGCCATTCTTCTGCTGTGCTCACAAGAAGCCTGGGGTCTGAGGCCAAACGTCTGCTTTCAAAAAACTCAGCTTGCCCTGTTAGAGAGTGGTACTTAACAACTCTTAAAGGGCCAGAGCCCTTCACCTATAACATAAGAACATAAGGAAACTTTCTCCCAGGCATTAAAGCTTCAATCTGATACTTTTGTATGTTTTCTTAAACAGCCAGAGCCTATTACTTCCTGGCTCTCAGCGTTCAGCAGGCATGCACTGAACTTTATCCCTTGTGTTCTTTTACAAATCCCCGCACCTCCCTCTCTGCTTGTCACGTGATCCAGAATGTAATTCCTGATTTCCACTTCAGCATCTGTTTCTACAGTTCCTATCATAGTAATAATCCTTTATCAATTTCCGAGAGCCGAGGAAACTGAATCAGCCCTGCCCATCAGCCACGCTCCTGACTTGTCTTCAGAGAATGGGACAGGATCACAGTGTTCTGAAGAGGCCATGACCCATGTCATCGTTATTTATCTCTCTGGCCAGAATCCTGAGCCATCACTGAGACACCCAGTGTGCCTCCTTCACCAGACAATGCCTCCACCCAAATTTACATCTCCTCTTTCTCCTCCAAGGAGAGTGTTCAGAAATACTATGTTGACAGCTCTCCAAGAACAAATCCCACCTAATACACAGCTGCCAGACATAGCGGAGAGGGGTGACACAGAGCAATTGCTCACTGTGTTTTTCCTCTGTAATATGGGGACAGTTTTTGGCAACTAAAAAATTAGTGGTTGCACATTAGAGCAGCTGATTTGAAGGAGCTGAAGATGTGCCTCTGTGGGTCAGAGTTAACTCTCTGCAAGCCTGAGGGTGTGGATGTGGTCTATGGGGGTGTGGGGTGTGGGTGGGTGGGGATGCAGGGATGTCTGCAGCTTTCCTGCTCACAGCCTTGCTCTAGGATCTGTGTGAGATCCTGTCTCAAGGGAATGGGGTATGGAGTATCAGAGCAGGACACTGGGCATCGCCCTGTAGTCTCTGCACACACATAGCCCAGCTCAGGATCAAGATGGCAACGTGGTATTTTTGAATCCCTTCAGATACAAACCTTCGTCATGGCCATCAGGTTGATTTAGCTCCATGAGCCAGTCCCTGGATTTTTCCTGCACACAGACGGCACTCAGATAGGCCATTTCCTCGGAATAGAATCCATCTATTTTATTTTCTGCAGTAGATGAATTCCAACAGGTTGAAATGAAGCCCTGTTGTCCTTATTGGTCCTGACCACTATCCAGGCAGGTTTTGGCTCCTTACTACATATTATACTGGATGGCTGTCCCATTGTCTACAGCTCGGAGAGCTTGAAGTACACTGACTTTAGTGAAGATACTGTGATTCTTATTTTAAGAGGCCATAGTCAATCCCAGGGGTTCACTAAGGAGAACCGAGCCAAAGGCAACAGCACAGTAACAGGAAGCAGATTTGAAAGGCATCACTCATGATGCCGCCAGAAGATAGCACCTAACTCTACACAGTCCAGGCACCAGTGGGTTTGCCCATGAGTGGCCCTCTGCTGTTGTTCTTCCTACCAGGGCAATCTGTAACTTAAGAAGCCCCAGTGTCTCGTTTTGAACTTTCTCATGGCTCAGAATCACACAGCAGAATGTTTAGATCTATGTCTGGCAGACAATGAATTTATCAAGTCCCACTCATCAGACTCCTACAGACTTGTATTATCGCGATGGTCACATTATTATATACGGTAGTTTTCCTTCCAGTGGTTAGAACAAGCACAAAAGTAAAGAATTTGATATCTTGAATGGCGATGCCATCAATAACGGGTGACACAGAGAAATATTAACACACCACAGAGCAATGCTGCAGTGAGCATTCAACGCGTTGGGCTGCAGAGGCATTGGGCCCAAGTAGTGTCACTAATGGAGACTTTTCCAGCCACAGTACTTTTAAAGGTGATTTATTAATGGCAGGATCCCACAAATATTGGCAAGAAATAAAATGGGTTATAAACTAGAGAGCAGCTCACAAATCAGAGGGTCCCTCTCTTCATGACGTAATGGCTTCAGCTCTGCCGTGTTGGGGCCGATATGTTATAGTATTAAAACAAGGCTATTAGGTTAATAAGTGTGTTGTTGTTTAAGTTCTTGTGGATTCAGACTAACTAATTTTTCGTCCTAGTGATTATGGAAGCTCAGTGTACAAACATGCATGCATATGTTTATGCACATGTGTATATATGAATACATATGTGCATTTGTGCATATATGTGTTTTATATGTTTATATGTGTGCATTTGTATATATGTATGTGTATTTGTATATAAGTGTTCATATTTGTATGTACATTGGCATGTTTATGTATGTGAATATGCATGTGTGTGCTTGTATATTCATATAAGTATGTATACATGTATGTATTTGCATATGTGTTTATCCATGTGTATCATGTGTATCTGTGTGTGCTGTGTGTTCATGTATGTATATGCCCATGTATGTGTTCATGCACAGATGTGTGCATAAATATGTGTTGCACTTGTAGGTAATTTACCTTCAAATTCTTATTTGCTCAAGTTGAAGACGTATTTTTTTTAGGGTTTCTGTTTTTCCCATTGATGATAAGAAAGTGACAAAAGGAAGTGTGTGCTGGTGACACATGTCTCATCAGTGGCATACATCACAGATGGCCACCTGCTCGTCACGGCTCTTCATTCTTTGCTATTTCTTCATATAGTCCCTCTCAGAAAATCTCCTGTAATTGCTTTCTCTAAAATAGCCTCTTACGGTTTCTCATTTAGATGTTTATCATACTTCTATAAAGAGTTCCCAGCTCTGTTCCATTCTCCTACCACATTAATTTTGATTTAATGTTATTTAATAAAATTAATGAAGCTTTTCTAAAGTTTTGTTCCTCAAGCCCCTAAAGAATGCTGCTTGGAAAATAATAATAACTAAAGAAAAACGGTAAAGGCGAGTTTAACTAGCATGCCAATTAAAAAAAAGTTATTGCATTTATTCTTGTGTGGTGCCATTCTGCTTGTCCAAGTTAGCATCAACTAGCAACTTGACACGGTCCAGAAAGTCTTCACGTTGAGCAATTGTCCTTATCAGGCTGGTCTGTGAGGGGTTGTCTTAATTACTATTTGATGCAAGAGAGGCCACAGCCCACTGTGGGTTGCACAGTCCTTAGGCAGGAGGTCTTGGACTATACAAGGGACTAGTGAGTATGAGAGTGAGAGAGCAGAGAGTCAATCAGCAAGCATCATGCCTCTGTGGTTCCTGTCTCCAGGTTCCTGCCTTCAGCTCTTTCCCTAGCCTTCCTCAGTGATACACTGTGTTCTGGAAGCGTCAGCCAAATAAACACGTTCATCTCCTAAGTTGCTTTTACTTGCGATGTTTATCCCAGCAACAGAAACTTAAGTGTGGATATCAGAGGACAACTTGCATGAATCTTTTTGCTCCTTTGATAGTGTGAGACCTCGGGGCTGAGCCTTTATCTACTGAGCCATCATACCAGAAGGCAGGTGCTGGGTAGCAGATCTGGCAACACCATGGATGCAGTGCTGATGAAGAAGGAAGCTGGCCAGAGAAGGCTGTGTAGCAGTGTGTTCACTCCTCTGATCCTCACGCACATGGGTCTCCACTCTCACAGCCCAGCTCATACACGCAGCCTTTGCAGATGCTGAGGGTCAGAGCTGCTTACAAGAAAAGCAGTTGTCTTAGAGATCACCACTTACATCACCACTTCTAGGCGATGTAGTTTGGATGGTGGCGAAAGAAATGGCTGATTCTCCTGTGTCTATTATCATACCTCTAGTTGCTCTTGATGAGTATGGGTTCCCCAGGCTTCCCGGGCAAAGCCTTTCCCCCAGCCTGCCGCTACTGCTTTCTGGCAGACAGAACAGGGAGAGTCCTCCCCTTGGCTCCCAGAACATAAATAAACCGCAATTATTTTCTTGAAATAATGAAATGAAGACTTGAGCCGCCGACACTGTGAACTTACCGTTGTGAAATGTCACCTCCCTTGAGGGCTCACCCCCCCCCATGAATGCAGTGCAATGAGTGGAGGCAGAAAAGGGCACGGAGAAGAGAGGCTTTATAAGAAGTCCTTGCTACCCGGCTGTCACGTGGTCTAGACACACATGCTTGCTGAAGTCCAATGTAAACAGCTTGATTGCACTCAGACTGGTGCCATAATGGGCTCCTGTTTCTATGCGAGGCTGTGCAGGGCAGGGCAGGGCAGAAGGGACACCAGCAAGTCCCAGTGTGAGGTCCCGAAGAGTCTCTGCTCTTCTTACTCTCTGTTTTCTCCATACAAGTTCATTTGCTTTATTAAATGACAAGCATCATTTGGGGAGGAATGTGCCTTGATGGTGCATGCAGATGAAAGGACTAGGCCACTTGTTATTACAAGAGACATGTGCAAAACCAAATAGAAACCTGGGCTGAGTTACCTCCTATGCTCGCCCATTCAGTTACCAACCCATCTTCAGTGTCCTGGGTAGAGTGGATGAGAAAAGCCTAAATGTCGAGCCACTGGTGCCTGGTGCCCTATGCTCTTGAACCAGTGGCAGCAGGGCTGTCCCAGCACAAAGCCTTTTTTTTTTTTTTTTTTTTTTTTTGAGACAGGGTTTCTCTGTGTGACCTTGGCTGTCCTGGACTCACTTTGTAGACCAGGCTCACCTCGAACTCACAGTGATCCGCCTGCCTCCGCCTCCCGAGTGCTGCGATTAAAGGCGTGTGCCACCACGCCCGGCTAAGCACAGAACCTTTTTAAAAGCATGCTTCACATCTAGCAGGCCAGGCAGCTGCTAGGTGTTCACTTGCTATCTTATTTGTTTGTCACAGACCTCTGCAAAGCAGGTGATAATTATCTTTATTAAACAGAAAGGCAACCTGAGATCTGGGAACATTGCTCACCTGCCAGGTGACATTGTAATGAGACTCAGGACACAGATCAGATACCGCAGCTACATCCAAAGTTTACACTGTGGTGTCATGAGGGTTTTCCTATTAAAACCCCCTTCCTGAGGGCTAGACAAATGGGAGAGTGGAAATGCTGTCCGTGGAGGTGCAGCTCAAGATCAATCGTTGTTTATTTAGCACAGGGCACATATTCAGGACAAGGATATAGATTGAATAAAGCCTTAAAGGTGTAGAATCTTACTCACTGCCTCGCACAGCGTGGCCGTTTCACCATGAGCAGAACACCACCAGTGAATATACAGCAAGAGGTGAGCTAATTTCTTGTGTTTCAGGAGAAGTCAGTGAGTTCCATTTCCCCAAAGACCACTTTATGTACACTCATACATATCCCCATGGGAACATTGCAGAATCAAGAGCTGTCTGATCAGAATGTAGCAAACCCAGGATGCACGAGGCTGCTGCTGGCATCAAAACACGTAGAACTTCTTGTTTCACGCCAAACATTTTTTTTTATAAGTGATAGTCCAGGCCTAAAGAGATGAGTGGGCAGTTCAGAACACTTGCTGCTCTCACAGAGGACTGGAGTTCCATTCAGAGCCCTCTTTAAACAGCTCACAGCCACATCTAACTCCAGATTCAGGGGGATCTGATGCCCTCTTCTGGTCTATGTGGGCACTGCACCCATATGAACCCCTCAAGGACTTGTGTGTGTGTTCATGTGCACATGCATATATAAACTAAATATTAAAGAATGTGGTAAAAAATAATAGAATTTGTAGCACGGTGGAAACATGAGCCAATGATGCATTTGTTATGACCAATACACAGTGCATATTCTATATTTATTGGCAGTAGGTGTGAAGTGATAGATCTGTCCCATACTCATTTATGCAATGTGTAGTTCTAAGATGTAACATCTATCGCAGAGTGGGTGGTACTGAGGCAGGAAAGTCAGGGGAAATTCTTGGACATAGCAAAGAAAGGACCCCTCACTTGGGAGTGTGATTGAACACACTTGACAGCTGAGAGTCAAGCTTCCAACACAATTAACAAAATGTGCCTGGAAATTGCCTCCACAGGGACAGATACAGTCTTCCATACAGGAATATTTTCAAATGAGAAATCTGAAATTAGGGCTGGAGATTCTGGTCAATGTTTAAGAGCACTAGCTGCTCATGCAGAGGAAATGGGTTCAGTTTCCAGCATCTACACTGTGGCTCACAACCATTTGTAACTGCAGTTGTAGGAGATCTAATACCATCTTTTGACCTCCGTGGTCACCAGGCACATATGTGGTGCACAGATATACACATGAAACAAAATATATATATTTAAGGAGTGTTGAAATAGTGACACCATGCTTAAGCCTGAGCATGTCTGATCTCCCAGCAGATATTTCTTTTCCTATATATTTTCTGGGAATCTCACAAATCAGACTATTAACTTTAATTTGCAGAAAAAAATATCTTAACTTCTCTAGATTCCCAGAGGCCCAGTGGTTGGCTTGATCAGCTGTAGTCTGATCCAGTGCGTCTCAGGATCCCAGTGTAGTCTCATGGAGCATCCTAGTAACACTGAGGTGCAGTGCCGGGCCTGATGCCACGTAGGAGTGTGAGCGTGGATCCTGGAGAGACCCTAAATAGAGACCTTGAGGACTGCCCCATGCTCTTGGGTGGGTCTCATCTTCTCTTTGAGCGCCTTCTTTCTAGTCACCCTGCTGCTTCAACCCCTGAAAGGAATCCTTACTCTCCTTCCGCCAACTGATCCTGAGGGTTCCTTCCTGAGCTGCAGCCAAGGAACTGGCTTTACCTATTGCAAGGGGACAAACAAACAAACAAAAACCCCTCTTCAGCCTGAGCTTGGTGATACAGACAGCTCAGTGGGTAATGACACTAGCCATGTAAGCCATGATGACCCCAGTTCAATATTCAATATTTGGAATCCACACGTGAAAAAATGCAGAGATGTGGTGGCACGCATCTATAACACCAACACTCATACAGAAGATGGGTGGAGGTGCATGAAAAGTGTAGAGCATGGTGTGTGTGTGTGTGTATGTGTGTGTCTGTGTCTGTGTGCATGCACACGTGTGTGCACTGGAGACAAGAGAGCCTGCCGCAACAAGGTGGGAGAAGAGAAAGGGGCAGGAGAGAGCCGCCTTGAAAAGTAGTCCTCTGATATCCACAGCCATGCTGTATCTATCTCTGTCTGTCTGTCTGTCTGTCTGTCTAAGTAAAAAATTAAAAAAAAAAAAAAAAAAAAAAAAAAAAAAAAAAAAAAACTTTAAAAATCAAACACATAGCTCCGGCTGCTGCAGTCATAGTGCTGACTGTTTCCAGCCTGTGCCCTGCTACCTAGAAAGCTGTCAGCTTCATCCCAGCGTGCCTGCCATTCCACACGCACATGCATGGCCCCTAGTTGATCAAAGCTTTCTGTGCTAGTATGGCTGTCAGGGGCAGAGGGGAAGATGGACCGCGCTTGGAACCAGCTCCCTCCAGTCGACGTTATCTGCTCAGCACAGAAATGAGAAGATAGGATCTTACTGTTTGCCCTAGTCAAAGGGAAAACACAGGAGGCTGTGTCTCTGAGTTTCAGAAAAATTCAGGGATGAGTCTGGAGACCCATGGACTTGTGACTGATGGCTCTGTCCAAACCTGTATTTGCATAAAAACACAGGGCTTACAGCTACCCACCACGGAACACTCTTCCACCCAGGAAGAGAGGCTCTTGGGTGTGAAAGAGTGGCAACACAGTCTCTACCACACAGGGTGGGTGTTCTGTGACAGCTGTACCTGCTTCTGGGTGGGAACCCTTCCCTATTCTTCTTCTGTGCCCTCCTGGGTCCGTCTTCTCTCCTTCTGTCTGGGAAAAGTGGTTAAAATAACTTCCGTAGAGTGAACCAATAAATCCCCACAGAGCAAGTAAAATGATCTTTTAATCTCACTGGTTACAACCTAAATCCTGACTGTACTTAGGGATGCACACTTAAATCACAGAAAATATATTATCTAGATGGTCTCGGGTGGTTCGGAACACAGGGAGAGCGAGGTTAATTATCTTCCCTAAGATCATGAGTTTTACTGTGATTTTCCTTTGAGCTAGAGAAGAATCCAATCAGGGTTCCTGTGGAATTTCCATTCCTTAAACAAGCATCACCATGATTTATGTGGTGATATAACGTCACACAAGTATCTAGATAGATTGGTAGAATATAGGCAGATGATAGGATATAGATAGGTAGATATTAGGTAGACGAGAGGTAGGCAGATAGATAGACAACAGGCTGTGTTCTGCTCTAAGGAACCCCATATCATAGAAAACAGCAGTTTCCTGATTGTACCTTGTCCAAGGGGACTCCATTTTGCAAGCAGCATTTGCTCCACTGGGAAGGCAGTGGTGTAGCTGGGATGCCTTTTTGTTCATGTAAACCCAGGTCTTTGCCTGTTACTACCCATGCGGCACAAGCTGATGAATGGCTTATTCCTGGAAGTGAAAGGCGGTCCTAGAACATGTCAAAGTAAAATGGGACCATTTGAGCCTATGGGAATAGGAAAACCATGTCCGATAAACCAGGCCTGAGAACATACGAAGTGTTCCAGACTGAGGGAAGGGTACAAATCTCTTACCTGATTCCTGTAGAGAGGAGATCACCTGAGAGGGAGATGGCGACACCCACACTGACCTGTCATGTGACCACTCAGGAGGGCTGACACTCAGAGAACTCCTGGCTATCCCAAGGACTAGAGCTCAGCTCACTTCTCTGTGCTAGCCTCACCTACTTAGATTTCCCTCTGCCCATCCCACATTTATCCGTCTGGTCCAGCTCATTCACCCTGTCTCCACAATGTCCATGGTCTTATGAACTAACTCTGTAACTCAATGCAACCTTAAGGCCCTCAGGCCTGGCAGCCTACAGTTTACTCTGAACCATTGGCTGTGATAGAGCTGTGGATTCTCCAGTGTCTGACTACATCAGCTGCTCGCCTTGTACTCACATCTTTGTCAAGTCTGTGTATCTGCCTCCAATGAGGCCTCGTTGAACTTTTGAGCTATGTTGGGCCTTTTTAATCCTTGCATCCTCTCTCTCTCTCTCTCTCTCTCTCTCTCTCTCTCTCTCTCTCTCTCTCTCTCTCACACACACACACACACACACACACATACACACACACACACACCCACACACATGATTTTTATAAAAGATCTTTGATTTTTGATTTATGCATATGTATGTATGTGCACACACATGAATGCAGTGCCCACGATGAGCAGGGCAATGAGGGCATGGGAGCCATAGAACCCCCTGGAGCTGAAGTCATCAGCAGTTTGAAGCTTCTGGACATACTGGGAACTGAACTCAGATCCTCTGGAAAAGCAACATGTACATTTACCTGCTGAGCTGTCAGTCCTATATGTCCTATATGCACTTTCTTTAGTTAGTTTCAAGATTAAAACCGTTACTGTGGTGGAAGGGCAGTGCTTTGTTGCTGGTTTTTTTTTTTTTTTTTTTTTAATGTTTGGGCTGCAGGTATAATCCAGAAGTTAAAAGCCCTTGTTGCTCTAACACAGGATTAGAGTTTGGTTCTCAGGGCTCACATTGAGTGGCTCAACCACCTCTAACTCCAGATCTAGGAAATCTAATGTCTTTTTCTGGGTTCCATAGGCATGCACATGTACATGCATACATACATACATACATACATACACACAAATAAATATTTTTAAATAACTAAGTCAATAAAAAATGTAAAGGTATGCAATGTAATGTGTGAGAGTTATACTGACAACTAAGATAGGATTGAAGATTCTTTGTTTACCAACAGCCAGCTCTCAGGCAGGAGGGCAAGTAGGAAATTTATAGTCAATGGAATTGACTCAGCTCGTGAATTTATTTCTATTAAAGAAATTCTGACCTTCGGGAAAGACACAAAGGTTTCTCACGCATACATGCGCATGTAAAACTATCATTTCAGTCTCTGAAGTGAACCTTAGATGAAAGGTTTCCAGTGACCACTCAGCAAGGCAATCCAGCCTTAAAGCTTTTAATAGTGTCAAGTGTCACTTACTGCATTGAGATTCACCAGTTGGTTCCCAGATGGAGCAGACTGGATGATTTAAGCAGAAAACTGAAATCTGATCATTTTTGTTATCTGCAAAGGTTGTTGTTCAAAGCCTTGCTAGCACCTGATAGAGGTGTAGGAGTGTTTGCATCTGTGTACTCATATGACGAGAGCTGCAGGAGAGATGACCTTGGGAAAACAACACAGCAGTTATTTCTAGAACTTAAAAAGATTTGCCGCAGCAACAATTAAGCTCCCTGTAAAATAACCTGTAGACAATGAGGCAACACTGTGAGATATGTGTCAGCAAGACAGCCAGTAAGTGCATCCATTACTTTAAATGCGGATAAACCTGAGATCTTTTTCACTACCTCCTTGGCGAGTGTTTTCACTAAGGCTGGCGACAGATGAGGGTTAGCTAAGATATTCCTGGGTGAGCTAGCTGACACAGCTTTTCTAGCAGTCGGTTCAGTCTGATGGGGTGACAGCCCTGGCTCACTCTAATGGTAGCAGTTCATTTAGAGAAATGGACCAGAGTTTGAACACATGGTCCATAGGTGTTCCGAGTCACACAGAAGCCCAGGAAGTGAGCAGAGGTATTGGCTCTTACTAAAGATGACCATTGTTAAGAGCATCATAAGGAAAAAGACGGGAAGATGTGATGGAAACAGAAGAAAAATTAAGCTTTATTTTTTTTCCCTTGTGAAAAAAAAAATAGGTGTCTTTATCAACTTTCTGTATTAAGGTACACAGCTCATTTGGGAGTGTGAAAAGGGGAATTAAAACTGTAATGCTAGCTGCCTCTGTGTGATGAACTCTTGATTCTCTGACTTCCTCTTGGCATTTTTTTTTTTTTTTAGGTTTTCTCAGGCTTTATGCAATAGCCATGAATATAATCATATGGAGAATAATGGAATGACACAGCATCAGTGCTGTATGACAATGTTATAACTGGAGATTTTTAGGGTTAAAACTCAGAACAAGGCAGCCTTGTGCACCTGCCTCTGCTGCCTGCTTCCTAGAATGGCTGTGAAAGTCACGGAGGGAAGAAGAACTCCCTGTGTCCAGAGGAGTTGATAAAGGAGCCGACTGACTTCACGTCGGCCAAGGGGCGTGAGCCTTAGGTTTAAGTAGAAGCAAAACTGAACAAAGGGGATCCATAAGGAGGCATTTACAGAGTTCTGCCCTTCATCACCTCAGCTCTGGTTCTGTCAGGAGGTCTGAACAAGTCCTTGTTGCTTGCTGGGACAAGGTTCCCAGGTAAAGGATTGCTTCGGCTCCCTGTCGTAGGCTCCCCTGATGGATGCTTACCTCAGAGGCCTGTCCTGTCAGGTTGTCTGTCCCTGAACCCAAGGACATGACAGGGTTAGAAGAATGACTTATCTCTGTCCCTTCATCCACAGTGAAGGAGTCAGAGAGATGCAAATGGTGCAGAGGTGTCAGTTTCCACCCTGATTTTAGTAGCCTGTCAGCCCTTTGAGGAGTTGGGGTGTCTTCACAAGAGCAGGATCTTAGTCCCTGCCTCAGTACCTCTTATCATGACGTCCCACCTTGAGACCTTCCATCATGGTGTGACTGATATCAAGAGACATTTAGCATAAGCTTTTAAAACCTAACATATGAATTCATTAAACGAGTGCTTAGGAAATGTTATATACTTATTCAGCTGAAGTCTGAATTTAGACATTTCAGCACTATGAGATAATATGTTTATAATTAGACAATTCACTACATGTTGTGGCATGCAATATGATGATATGTGGGATGAGACCACTTGCCAACATGTTTCTTACTTGATCCCCAGCACAGAAAGGAGAGAGATGATTTTTTTTTTTAATGTAAAATATGTTTAAGTAGTAATCAACAAGGTAGCGAGTAGTGATTCCTAGCAGAGTGATTAGGCTGCTTTATCAGCTTAAGTAAGCTCAAAAATTTCAAGCCATGTGTCAAACGCAGGTATCACACGTGAACACCCAATCATAAGTTTGGATTAGATGATCACAAATAATGGCACTGCCCATGTAACCGAGCTGTGAACAGCTCGGATACATGGCAGTCCTATGAAGATCCCAGGGAATGAATCAGCCCTGTGAATGGGGCGGCCATTGTGCTGGGGTAAACTGAGCCAGAGCTGCTTGATGCTGAGGTATGAGGAGGTAGTGGCTGAGTGGAGACCTGAGTAGCAGGTTCACACATAGAGAAGCGGGACCAGACTTTGGAGAGATGTGTTTCAGCCTCAGGAGGGAAAGGAAAGGATGTGCTAGCTCCAGCTCTCAGGGGCTAGAGAGAAGGGATGTGGGAGAGAAAGGTTCTACTGTCCATTTCCTGGTTGGGTTCTAGCTACTTTGTACACTTTTTGATTTGAGTTTTCATAGAGAAATTGGAATAGGATAACATGCTTGTGTGATAAATGGATCACTCACTCACTCACTCACTCACTCACTCACTCAATCAATCAATAAGTGGAATAGAAAAACCAGGTGACACCGGAGGAAAGAGAGCAGCCAGACTGGGGGTGGTGGTCTCTGCTCACAGTTCTAGCACTGGGAGGCTGAGGCAAGAGTATACCATAGATATATGACTGGCTTGGGTTACATATGAGAATACATCTTAACAAAACAAATAGACAAAAAGGTGATAGATCATGTTTCCGAGGTCCTGAGCCCAGGTGAAGATGTGGAAGAGCTGGTTCTTGTGGCAACAAAGCTCCTTTATTCCCAGAGTAGCTATAGTTGAGACCTTGTGATTGCACCAGCTCCCACCACCATGTGAACATGACACTGATAGCTGACAGGCACCAGGGAGCCGGGGAGACACTGAGACGCTTGACAGAGTCTCAGACAGTTCAGCAATGGGTTTAAATTAAGTGTGTTTAAAATGTAAAACCATCAGGATTGTAATGGCTTTTTCCATATAAAATGCAGTGAAATCGGTGTTAATTGGGGGATTATGATGTTGGACTTAGTAATGAAGTGACTGATTAATTTAAAAACAATTCTACATCCTAATGTTCGAAACAATTTGTAAAGGACTGAGGTGTGAAAGCCCCTGGGAAAACATGAGATTTGTGGTGAGCAAAGGAGAGTAAACAACCGCGTTCCTCAAGGCCTAGGATTTTTTAAATGCTTAATTTTGTGTTAAAAAATACTGTGGGACATTCAAAATTAAAATTTTATTTTCTGACAATGAAAGAAAAATAAAAATTTCCAAATACATCTAAGCAAAAAGCATAGTTCTAAAACATGCCATTGCCTCTTAAGTTAAGAATAAATTAATACGAACAAGACTGGAAATGTTGACAGACACTAGTAGTCTCAACACTTGGGAGTCTGATGCAGAAGATTCATGATTCCCAGGCAGGCCTGAACTACATAGAAAGACCCTGTGTTAGGAAACAAAAACCAACAAAAAATAAAATGAATAATAGAAGTTTAAATAAAATATATCTTTTGTGCTATAATAACACAATCTATCCAACAAAGGGTTGATTACAGTTATTATTATTGTGTTGATTAAATAATTATTGAACAAATTATGTGAGAAGGGCATTTCTGGGACAGGAATGCTTCTGATCAATGAGGGAGACAAGTCATTAACTAATGTATGGCATATACTAGCTAGATATATGGAAAAAAGCCTGCCTAAGTCTAAGGATTCCCTTACTAAGCCAATGACCCTCAAAAGGTGAATTTACAACTCAAGTCAATAAAATCTCAGAAGAAAAAAAATAAACAAAAAAGAAACTTGTTAGCTAAGAATGGAGGCCCTCATAGGCTAAGTTTGGGGTTAAACATGAGAATTAGGATTGTTCTTAGCCCCAAAGGGAAGTACAGGGTGGTGGGGGTGGGGGTGGGGGTGAGGGGAACGGCATCTCTCCCCACATCCATGTCACACTCTTTTCCTGATGCTTTCTTTATAAGTCAGGGTCTCTCTGTTAGCCTCAATAGGAGCTGAAGTGACAAAGAGGAAGGGAGAGACAAGAAAAAAATAGGGGCGAGAAAGGGAAGAAAAAGAGGAAGAAAAAGAGAAGGGGGAGAAGAAGAAAGGAAATGGTTCTGGGAGAAAGAAGAAAGATATGAAGGGAAAGGCATAATGGAAAGTGCAGACAACTGGTCGACCAAGGATGTATATGTCAACTTCTTTTTCTGGACAAAACTGCCACAAACCGTTGTCCTCAAATAAGAGGCTAAAGGAACATGGAATAAATCAGAAGTCGGTGGCTCGGAGAGCAACAAAAGAATAATACCACCATATCGAAAAATAAATAAAGCATCCCTGGTGGAAATTTAGCTTCATGGCATCTCGAACAATTATTTGTGGGATTGTCGAATTTATGGGCTCATCATATTCTCAGAGAGGTCTAGTATATTCAGACACTCTTATAGCAGCACCCTGTGTGCCTCTCAGTCTTTTCTTTTCCTTTCTGAGAGAATTGAGTTCTGTTTGTTTTATCTGTTTACACTGAGTGGAATCTGCTGTGAGTTTAGCACACTGTATAATCTTCCCATTGATTCGCCTTCGTATTGCTCATTGCACATTCGTCTCTCCTCCCATGAGTTATGTCAAGATAAAGTTGTTCCTATAGACGAAAGTGGAAATGATGCGGAACACACATCAAGGCACTCACGATTTTAAATTAAAACATGGTTCTTGGGCAGAGCACACAGTAAGATCTGTTCCAAAGGTTGGCAGCTTCTTGCTCTTATTTTCTGTTTGTCCTGCTGTTGCTCACTACATGGGAATAAAGATGAGAAACAACAGACTAATGTCACAGGGAAGGAAACCAAGGCAGAGAAAACCTAAGGCTGGGACCACTGTGGGTAGCTACTGAACAACCAACGACCAGGCCTTTGAGTCAAGCCTTGTGGAGTCACTGGGGGAAATTTGGGTGATGGTGGCGCTATTACAAAGCACAAGTGGCCACAGGGTCCTTGGTGCTTAAGTCATTGTCACAGAGAAGTAGCCAACCTCTCTGGGATTTTTTTTCTCCTCATCCTGGTGGGTATCTGGGTGGGGTGGATCACCTTTAAGGAATATGGCCAGAACCATGGTGGCTCTGTGACATGCACTCTGCAATGTTGAAAGTTGAGAACCACACACTGACCAGCACTTTCTCACTGTGGATCTGTGATATCCACCTCAATGTCCCCATGAGCAACCTTAGCACTGGGAACTCAGACTATCCTAATCTTGTCATTCATCAGGCATGCATTTGGGAAGAGCTCTGGAAGATCACAAATACTCCTCACTCTCTGCCTTTTCTCTGTTACTCTGCCAAGCCCACAGCAAGAATTGTCTGTTTGTATCATTCCAACTTTGAGGTTTACAGTGCTAAAGGATTCAACACATTTCAGGTCCAGATTTAAAAAAAAAAAAAGAGAAAGAAAGAAAAAAAAAAGATTATAAATCTAAGGCCAGCTCTTTGCCAAGAAAGAAGTAAATAGAAACTCCATCTACACTGACTAGGGCCTTCTGAACAAAGAAGCTCACATAAGAGGGAACAATTTGAGAAACAATTCAATGTCAAATGCCTCCACAGTACTCTGCTAATCTAACAGCTAACACTTGGTGACCCAGAGCCCAGGGAGACACTAGCCCAAAGCCTCAGTTTAGCTATGGATTTGTGAAGGCAGTCCTGACTCCTGCACACTGACAAAGTGACAGCCTGTTTGTCAGGGTACCAAAGGGGTTAGACACTTGCTCCCTTCCATGGTGTCTACTGGTGAGACTTTGTCTTCTGAGAGGACCTTCTGCTTCTGTCACTCTGTGAGGTCCCATTGGTGAAAGGTTTTCCCCCCACTAGAGTCTGAGGCATAGACCATATCTATAGCAGTGAAAAGACCTGCTCTCTTCTCGGGTCAGCTCAAGCTACTGTACCAACCTAGGACAATGCATGCAGTAAACCTAGAACCTCTATCCAGATCTAGCCAATGGACAGCACATTCTCCACAATTGTGTAGAGAGCAGGGACTGACTCAGACATGAACTCTGGTGCCCGCTATTAGACCACTTCCCCATGGTTGGGAGACCTGCTGACACTTAGAGGAAGAGTAAGTGGGCTACCATGAAGAGACCAGATAGGCTGTGATCATATGGTGGGGGAGGTGGTCCCCTTATGTCACAGACCTAGGGGAGGGAAATAGGATGAAAGAAGGAGGGAGGGGAAATGGGAAGATACAAGTGAGTGGATAACAAATGAGATATAATTCGAATAAATTACTTAAAGAAAAATTTTTAAAAAGAAGTAACACAGTTCATATTTTATGAGAGAAGTGGTAGGTGGCAGATAACTGCTTTCATTTTATTATTCCAGAAAAAGAAAAAGGAAAAAAGAAAATCAGGGCATCAGTAGCCTTTCTTTCTCTGGCTTGAGGGAAGGTTGAGTGACACAAGTGTAGACAGTAAACTTCATCTGGCTGTTGATAAGTGTTTCCTGTGGGTTAGTGTTCAATCTTGATGTAAGGGCACAACTTTTTCTCTCATTGAGCATCCTGGGCAGGAGGAGGATGGGGCACAAGACTCTTAGGAATGGGCGTGGAGTAAGGGAGGTAGAACTAAGCAGCAGCTGGCCTGGCTTTTATTTTGGTTGTTATTTCTTGGGCTGAAATAATTGGAAATGCTAAGGCACCAGAGCAAACTAAGGAGTATCAGGCTCCTGGCTATCTTTATTTGCTGTGTGTAGTCTCTTCTAGAGAAATAAGCCAACTGACCAATACATACTCTCCATGAGGAGTACTTGAGAGAGAAGGAGAGCTCAGGGCAGCAAAAGATAAAGACAAAGATGACTCATACCCAGAGCTCTCTTCCCTGCTTTAAATCTCAATGTTAAAAGCAAGGGATCCCTGTTACACACTTTGGCTCATACCCAGTTTTGTTTTGCTCAGGACCTAAAAAAGTCAGACCTTTATCTAAATCTGAGAGATGAAATTACAGTGCATCACATCCTTGTATATCTCAGACAGGAAAGGTTGGCTAGAAAAGGAGGGGGTGAAGGAATGAGGAGGCAAGGAAAGAGGAGAGGGTGGAGAAAAGTGAGGGGAGGAAAGGAGAGGGAAGGGGAGGGAAGAGGAGGGGAGGGAAGGGAAGGGAAGGAGAGGGAAGGGAAGGGAAGGGAAGGGGAGAAGAAGGAAAGACAAGGAAAGGAAGGAAAAAAGAGGGGAGGAAGGAAAAGAAGTAGAAAAGGAGAGTGGTTCCTTCCCAGTTAACCTACAACATTCTGAGCATGGCATTTTTACATTGCTGCCCATCAACGCCATCAGACAAATTCTAAGTGGTTGAATTAAAGCATGAATAAATATATGATCAACATCTATTTTGTGAGGAGACTTTCATGAATATAGCAAATTATATAGAAAGCAATAGGGTCAGGGTCACTATGGAAACACTGAGAGCATGAGCTGCCCTGTGTGGTTGGGGAGACAATGGTGGTGCATCCTATCTGCATTTCCTGGTGGTGAGTGGGTTTGGTGGAAGGTGAACCCCACTGTCAATTATTTTTAGCTCTGGGCACACAATCATGAGACACATTTTGCTGCCAAAAAGCCTTAATTATGTGTAGCTTGTTTCCCATCTGTTTAGTCTCAGTGGCCTTTTTGATCCCAGTCCCTAGATCAGAGGTTGGCAGCGTGTGTTGACTAGATTTGATATAAGACTAAAGTATAGCTTTGTGGACAAATTATCATCTGACAATTTACTTTTCTTTCTTTCAGTGAAAAAGGCGATTGAGCTGAAGTCCAGGGGAGTCAAGATGCTGCCAAGCAAGGATAGCAGCCACAAAAACTCTGTCTGTGAGTCACTTTCTTTCTATGTGAGGATGGATGTATCATTAGAGGGGGAAACAGGAGTGGAGCGAATGGTCCCTAACTTCATTCTCTAAAATGGCTCTTCCATTTTAACTGCCCTTCCACTTTGAAAGGAGAAAGGTCCCAGGAGAAAGACCAAGCCTGACCTGTTGACAAGTTATCTTTCATACCTCCTAAACACACCTCAACTCTTCCTCCTGTCTTTCCCTGTGAGGGGCTAGACCTTGAAGATTTCTTTCTTAAAACTCTGTCACACACAGAGATACCTGGAAGGCTCTCCTCTCTCTGTTTAGTACCTTCACGGGACTTGGGTCTTGTAGTCTTTCTGGTCAATGTCACTGATCCTCCACTGCCTGCAGAGTAGACCATTGGACAGCATGCCTGTCCTTCCTAAGAGGAAGGCAGTGCTGTAGAGGATGCATCACTTCCTGCTCAGATGCACTCGGCAGCAGCTTTGTGCTTTCTCAGTAGCTGTGGGATGGATGTAGGTGGCCACCAACTCGGCAGTGACATCTTGCCTTGGTCTGCAAAGACTCCCCCTGCATAGCTAACCTGGCTGTTCAGTGTTCCATGGTTGTAGACCCAGAGCTGAAGTCTCATCTAGATGGTCGCCTATATTTTACAGACTCTACATCAGGCTCCACTACCATGCTGAGTGTTCATAGAGTCTGTTGGCCTGTGGTCACCTTCTTCAACCATTCCTCAGACCTCTGCTCACATTGTCCCCACTCTGTGAGTGTTTCTGTTACTTTTTGTTGATAATCACAGGCCATGTCTTTGGAATGAAATTGGGGGGGGAGAAGGAGATATAGTTTTAAAAGGTGAAAATGATTGACAGGAAGAAAGGAATATTGTTCATCTATGTAAAGTTTTAGTGTTTTGTTAACACCTATATGTCTTATGGGTAGAAAATAAAGTGTTGGCAATACTTTTGGAAAAATTAATTTTATGATTGAAATTCTTGAAGTGGTGACCTACAGGTTGGCCAAATCATGTGTCAGGTGATTTGCTTATATTAAGTCAGCACTGGATCTGATGCACCACCCACTGGCTACAGGCTTATATGCTGAGATGACATTGGCTTAGTTTATTCATACAAGACTCTCTCCTGTCCACATTGAGACAGGAAGTGACAAATATGGACAGGAAGTGACAAATCTGGCAATTGCCTTTTGAGTAGTAGAAATCATTCCCCCCTGTCTCCTAGTGCTACGACACGCTCTGTGCCATGCTTAATCCTGCTTCACAGGATGATGTACTTTATACACATCAGTAAGGAAAAGAAGAACTGAAGCAGCCACAGCTTTTCAGGATCACTGTGTGATATGTGGCCCTGAAGAGACAGCTGGGATGTTTTCTAGAGGAAGCTGAAGGCCCAGACTCTGGATTTATAAACACTTGCTATATTCAGGCCCAAGATTCATCGTAACCATTTGTGCAAGCAAGAGAAGCCCGCATATTCTTAGTGGTCCTTACCCACCTTTCTCATGCAGTGAGCATTGAGCAGTTAGTTATCCCACTGGCAGAATTTCTATCAGTCATCACAGGGCTTAGCAACAGGGGACCTTGCTCTGTAAAGGCCAGGAAGAATGCTGACACTGGTCTTACCTGTGTCTCTGTTCTGATGGCTGGAGGTGGGCCTGTTAGGACAAGCTCTGAGCCTGCTGTGAGCCAACAAGCATGGCTGTTTTTTCGTTTTCCCTTTGTGCTCTGTGAATTCCTTACCATCTCTATGAGGGGAAGGTGTGAGAAAGCAATTTTCATTCTTCACACTTAGAGTAGCAACCGGCTGTGTGTGGATTTTCACAGGATGAGGTATTTTATGCACATTAGAGATGCTGGGTCTTATTCCTCTAATGCCCTCCACTGAGGTTCAGGCTTCAGCCTCTCAGGCCCACTATGAGGGTTTAGAGGCCTCAGCCCTTTACCAGGTACATTTAAACCTATGTAACCCTCTGCCACAGGTGCTCTAGAGGCTTCCCCAACTAAGGGTTTGATGACATTTGAGAAAATGTGTTCTGGAAGTACCTAACAAAAGGCCAGGATCTTCTGTGAGCTGCCAGGCATCACCCTAGGTTATCCATCTGCAATGCTCAGCCCTCATAGGGCCTTTTCTTATTGAGAATCCTCACAGAGAAAAGAGGTGATGGTGACCATCATGTCAATGCCTTGCACAGGGCAAGTCTGGGCCTGGCAAGACATATATGCTCATCTGACACCTGGTAGGAGCAGACTGCAGAAACTGAAGCTTCAAAGAAGGACCTGGGGAGCAGGTGGTCATGCATGCACTTGCATGAATGTGTGTGCATGTGTGTGTGTGTGTGTGTGTGTGTGTGTGTGTGTGTGTCAAGCTGGCCTTGAAAATGTGGCAGCCCTTCTGGCAAATGTTGAGGTCACAAGTGTACAGTACCAGATCTCACCACTACGTGGACAGTGGTAGATACAAGTCTCTCCTCCTCGTTGTCTGGGCTCTCCTCAGAGCCACGTTTATCCTAGATGCTTTCCCTGGGAGGATGAACAGGTGGATGCCTTTCCAGCTCATTCATATAAATGGTCACAAGGCAAGAGGAACAGATGTTTGTTGTTGCTTTTGAGCTGGAAACAATTTTCCCATGCAAAGTTAATAATAAATGACTTTACAAATTCAATATACATTTGCTCCAAGGAATCGACAGCACACTCTGGCTGGCTTTTGAATGTGGGGTTGCAGCTGTTTATGCCAAGCAGGAGAGGAGAGTGGGTGCCAGAGCCTTGTCTAATCTAAAGCTGCCTTCAAATGCGTGGTGAACTTCGCAACAGCATGCATTGCCATGTAGGTCTTGGGGAAAAAATAGCAACCAAATACAATAAGATAAATATTCCCCAAGTGCTTCCTCTTTTAGTTTATTTCCATATCTCCTGTCTGAATAGGCAACATTTTTATTGTTTTGTAATCAATGTTATCTACCTTGAAAAACACAGTTGAAGTACAATCAAACTCATTCCAACCTTGCATAAAGCCCACATATCTTACTTAGGATTTTATTGCTGTAAAGACACACCACGACCACAGTGATGCTTATAAAGGAAAGTATTCAACTAGGGCTGGCTTATTGTTTCAGAGGTTTAAGCATTATCATCATGATGGGAAACAAGGCAGCATGCAGGCAGGCATGGTGCTGGAGAGGGTTCTACGTCTTGATCCACAGGCAGCAAGAAGACACTGAGCTACAACCAGCATAGCTTGAGCATACAAGACCTCAAAGCCCACCCCTGCGGTGACATACTTCCTCCAACAAGGCCACATCTCCTAATTGAGTCACCCCATGGCCAAGCATTCAAACACATGAGTCTATGGGGGTCATTCTGGTTGTTTATTGTGTCTATGGTGGCATCCACTGCACTGGCTGCTAGCTTTTCCTTTGACTCATGTGGCAGAGGACACATGATACAATCTATGTCTCTGATTTTAAGGCCTCTGTTTCAAAGTGGGGGCTCACCCAGGACACAATGAAGTGTGTGACACAAATACAGGATGCTTGCCTGACGGTCTTGAATGACTGGCAAACGCATTTCCTAAAATAGACTGGAAAAATTATTCTTCCACTCTGGACCCATCTAGCATGGTCGCTGTCATTTTCTTACTTTTTGTTTCTGTAAGTTTGCAGTAACCATAGGAAACATAAAAAGGCTGGTGCCCTTTGTCACTGATTATTTAACTATGCAAAAACAAAATAAATAAAGAAAGAAAGAAAGAAAAAGAAAGAAAAGAAAAAAATCAAGAAGAAAAGAAAAGAAATGCGGTATTCTATCTTGAGTAAGTTCTTGTTTTCCTGGCACCGTGTGACTCAGGACCCAAATCCCAGCGCTGGGTTTCACCAGGGACATCTTCTGGCCTGGGTCTTCTCTTTATAAACGGATCTTCAGAAGCTAGGAGGAAGGAAAGGAAGAAACTGTGAATTCTCATTAACCGGGCACCTCTGGAGATTAGGAAGAGAAGCCAGCTCACTATTTTTTATCGTTTTAGGAAATTATTTTCATGTGACCCACTTTGAGGATAGACCCAGGCCTGCCATTCTGACTTCACTCCTGACTCTAGCCTTTCCTATCTTCCTGTCTGCCCAGAGCATAGGCCCCACCTTTTGCCCTGGAAGTGCATCAGCTATAGATGGTGCCGGCTTACTTTCTGTTCTGTCACTTGATTCTGGAATTTGTCTTCAGGAAGGGTCTTCACAGGTTGTAGCTTCCCAGATAATGAGAGGTGTGGCTGCTCTGCCAATCCTCCCTCAAAAAATCTTCCAATTACCATGGCTTGTTTTACCCATCTACGAAAATTGTGTCATGCATTATAAAAATGCCATCAAAGATAGCATGCTTGCCGTTAAGTGGGCAGGGGCACCTCTCCCCATCAGGGCGCATTTCTAGGACATGAAGGCTCTAGGATTTAGTTGAGTGACCGCACACAGTGTGCTCTCTCTTCTTGCTTAATGGGAACTTTGCTTGCTGTTGCAAGAGCCAGGCTCCTCATGTGGAGTCATCCAGATCAGCTTTAAGGCAGATTTTGAAAGAAGGAAAAATAATAGTTCCATTAACCTCTAACAGCCATCCGAAGGTTTAATAATAAAAAGGGGGATAATTGCCCCAATCTGCTTTCTTCTATTGCATGTAATTCCAGGGTGCATTGCCATCATTACAGACCTTAGCTTTCCTCAGAAGGCTCTATCCTCATATTGCATGAAAGTAGTAGATTTAATGTAGCTCTTTATAAATCAGGTTAGTAAATTATGCAGCGTCTGAATAGGCTTTTGTCACGGCAGGAGCTGAAATATCTTCTCAAATACCCAGGAAAACCTTACTGCAAAAAAGCTGATGTCTAGATACATCTGAAGAGGCAAGCCAGAGGAGAAATTGCCTGCAAAGCTAGGTGGTCTGTCTCATCATACAAGCTAGTCACATGCGTCGAATTCTTAAGGCAACCAGGAAAGTAAGATTCAAGATATGAAAAATAGCACTCAATTGTGTTGGAGATGGTGAAATGAAAGTCCAAGCCTACTGGAAAAAATCAAAATCTCCTTGAGCATCCCAAGCAACTAAGTCTAAAACCTGATTAATTAACTAAAGGAAAGAATTCTCTCAGCAAATTGACCAGAGGCTACATTCCATTATTCCCAAGATTTGCAGGGAGGCCTAGAGAAGGAACCTCCGCTGGCAGGGACTGCTGTGTGGCTTCTCATGCCCATGGCTGACTCTAGGAATTCAGCATATGACGTAGGTTTTCATCCACTTGTGTAAAATAAAATAACATAATCCTTTTTTCCTTTTTTTCTCTGGGTGACTGTGGCCCTGCTAGTTTTCCAGTGTCTGTAGAGTGGGGCTAACTCGAGTGTATGTTAGATGAGGGAGCCTCAATGGTTGATAGAAAATAATCTTATGTGGCTATATCATTGTGAGTTTGGTCAGAAAAGTCCAAAGGTTAAATTGATAAATCACTGTAGCTCTGTTCTCAATTACCCTCTCAGTCTGTGAACTTTAGACCCAAAGAAAATAAGTCGGCAAGATCAGTTAATGAGGCTGGATTGCAAGGTAGAGAGGTAGGTGGATTTCAGAATCAGGAAATACTCAGTGGGCGGAGGGGGCCTGAGGAAGGAGACCTATCCCAAGCCAGGCCAGTTCATTGAGCACATGCTCTACAGCTATGGAGAGAACACCGGAAATAGAACCAAAGACATTTCATCCATTATGGTCTGCATGGATTATATAATTAAGCTGACTTCAGTTTCCCAGGGAGGAAGCATTCAGGTTGCCCGTAACTGACAGTCTTCGCTTCAGTCTATGGGAAGTGCCATATGCCAAGTCTTACTAAGAGGCAGGCATGCTCATTATTTATAGTCGACTTCAAGGAACTTGATGGATGCTCTGTGATGTGGCACATGAAAGGAGAGGCCCAGAGATAGGGCTGATAGAGGTTAAGGAGCAGACAACATGTCTGCCTTTCTCAGTGTTCTCAGAGGACTTTCTGCCCATGACCAGGCAGGGTTACCTAGGAGTGAATAGCCTAACCTGCACAGGGTCAGTCTCCTCCAAAGTCTGCCCTGCCTCCTCTCCTGTGCCAGAAATATGATGGCAAGCTTCTATCTTCAATACCCACTAAATATCTACCAGATCTTTTTCATTTTCTAGCTTTGAAATGGCTGAGAATTCACGAGACATGGCAAAAATTGTAAGAAGCTATCTTGCCCCACCCCCACCCCACCCCCTTTGCAAGATGTTCCCAACGGGTGACATGCACACACTGATACAGATAGGACAAAGTTAGGAGACTGACATGGGATAGTGTAGGGAACCAGATAGTAGTACAGTGTAGTTAGATCCAGTAGTGGCATGTTTGCCTCTGTGTGTGTGTGTGTGTGTGTGTGTGTGTGTGTGTGTGTGTGTGTGTGTGTGCTCTTGAGCCCTCTCATGCATATTTGTGTATATACCTCCAAGCATATCCTTTGTAAGGCCTTCCTTATTGCCATCCTCCCCAAGTGTCTACTGCTCATTTTGTTTTGATTTCTATGTATAGTCTTAAACTATCATGTATGTGAAACCATGAGCATGTAATCTTCTGGACAGAGCTTGCAGTTTGTCACTCAGTTGAGTTTGCTGCTCAGCAGCTTTCCCAAGCTCCAGGCTAGTCATTCCAGCTTTACTTTTGGCTCCATAGATTTTCAAAGCCAGATTCAGGCCAGACTAATTAGTCATTAACCCTTGAAAGATCGGGGATCTGGGTCCATTTTGAGCCATTATGAATAAGAATGCTATAAACATTTGTGAACAGGCTTTGTCTTCCCTTGGATGGATGCCCAGAGGTAGAATTACTTCTATTCTCCACATATTTAGCTTTGTGTAAAATTATCAAAGTAGCTTCTACAGTGGCTATCCCACTTTACTTGCCCACCAGCAACATATGTACAATCCCATTCAGAGCGTTTTCACCTGTATTTGTACCATTATACTTTTCTTCTACCTTATCCATTCTGATAGGTGTGTACCAATATCTCATTATTGTGATAACTTAATTTGTATTCCTTCAATTACTAATGATATGCAAGATTCAGTCATCTCCTCATTTTCTGTGTAGATAGCTTTTCCAGAGACAATTTCTGATTGCTTCTTCTTGTTGACTTTTAGCCACTCTTCATATAGTTTAGATACTATTTCTTTATGAGCTATATTAAGTAAGAATAATTTCTCTATGCCTTCATGTTGTCTTTTAATATTGATCAAGAGTTCTTTGGAAGAACTAATATTTACTTATCTGATTGATTTCAATGAAAAAACATAGACCCAGTTTCTCTTGGCAGAAAGAGGACTTAGCAACCTTGGGCATGATGGCCACAGGTCAAGAGGGACTACAGGCTACATAGCTCCTAAGCAGCTGTATAGCCAGAGAAAAAAGAAATCCAGAGTCACCAGAAGCCTGTGACCTGCTGGATGTAGGGGCATTTAAATTCCTGGAGCTAACATTGTAGATCACCAAATACAGAACTTGCACAGTGTCCTCATTTATAATTCCACTTTCTTGGGAGCTCAGATGAGCTGTATTCATATATAAAGAAGATTTAACTCATGAAAACTGAATACAAATGATAAAGAGCTAAGTGAATATGTTTTATAGGTTTCTATTCACTTATTTCAATATTGTTGACTTTTAATGTCTCATATGGTCCAATAATTTGGGACTAAAGCTGACAATTGTTTTCTTTATTGACTTCTGAAAATGTGAAATAGTCAAAGATATAGACTAGTGCTTTTAAGTTTTCAGAATGGCTTATTTATTAATTAGCACTTAATTGAATTAAATAATTTAATTCCAGCAATCGATCATTTATTCCTCAAAATATTTGTTTAGTCATATCTCTTAAGTTCAGTGAACTGATAGTCTCATAAAGAGAAAGTAGACAGAGGGAAGTCTCAGTAGTAGAAGAGATGAGACGTAAGCATTGCTTTAAGCTGTGTGAGAGCCTGTGGTGAGAGAAGAGCCAGTGGAGATTCAAAGGCTAGATAAGAAATGATGCTCTTTGAAGAGGCAACATGCCATGTTATCAAACTTCTCTCTACAGGCACCATTAGAATTCTGCACGTTCGACTTGCCTGTTTACATCATCCATTAGAGGGTTTGCCCTTGAGCTTGACACACACACAAAATGATACACACCAGGCAACATTCATATGCTCTGCTTGCAATGTCTATCCGGGAACATTACAGCTTCAGCAAAAAATTCAGTTTCAGGAACATGCAAGAATTTTGAGTACTCAAATTCTACCCAAAGATGCTGGGTTTCTGTGTAGATATGGACATAGGGGACACTTTGGGTTTGTATACTTCTAATATTGGGGGAAATAGCTACATGCATAAATGGTATTTTTGAGAAGGACTGATTTGTATATTCTTAGAATTCTTAGAATGATTGAGGATATCTGGGAAAATATCCTATGCACTTATCAGTATCCCCTCTGAAAATACTACATGTGATATTAAAAATATATTATTTCATTTATGGTCTTAGAAACGATAAATTATGGAAAAATTTGTTGGTTGTATAACCTAATCTGGCACAGGGTTTAATGTCAGTGTTGATTCTAGCTAACTGTCCTTTTACTTATGTCCAGGTGTAGGTTGCCTGAAAACATCTAAGAGTTATCTATAAAATTACTTTTACAAATTAAATTAGCATTTGAGAATTGTGCACACGTGCCCTCTTTAGGGCTGAGCCCACAGCTTTGCTTTTTCCCTTCACCTCAGGGTGCCATGAGGTGCCACGCTCACCACTATTCGTTGCAAAGGGGACAAGGGGAGGTATTTGTACTTACATTTTGTCAAATTTTAGTTCTGTGTTCCATCCCGCCTGTATTAATCTGGTATACTTAAGCCTGGCTCTGATGACATCTCCACTATCTCTGCTTCCTTCACTCTGCGCAGGACTCCCTCTAATCTCCCCTTGCCTTGTCTTTGACAACATGGTAACTTCTTCTAGTGCTACCAACGCCGAAATTATAATCCCCCTTTACCTGCTAGAGAGTGAATGAACAAACATTCCAGTGGATTTCTGATGAACTAATTATTATGAAGTGAAATAGACTTGTATTTCTGCAATTAATATTCAACATACAAAGAAGGTTAACTGTAGCGTACTTTATTAAAATGAGGCTTAGGCTGCAGGAGAATGAGTAATTAATTTTATTTTTGTTGTTCAGCATCTCTTATGCAAAAGTTAAATGTTTTGGTTAAGATACAATTTACAAATTCTACCTTAGAACACAGGGGGGTTATTAGCATACATTAATTATGAATAATAATGGGGTTCTTTATGACATTTGCAAGCATTTACATGCTGATTTGGATCCTATTCACCTGGACCCTCTCCTGCCTTCCTCCTATCCCAGCATCCTCTTCATCTCCTCAAGCAGTGCTTGGCAGGACTTTTGTCAGCATGAGACACCCCAAGATCAAGTTCTCAGCACAAAGGAGATGTATTTGCCCCTGAGGGACAAATGGTAGGGAGTAAGAGACAAAGGTTGAAGATAGAGGATGAGGGAGGCGGGAAAAGGAAGAAGGGAGAGTGGGGGAAAGTATATTTGCCCAGGAGGGACAGAAGACTGGTCCTGGATAGAGGGGAGACAGTGGCCTACAGGCAAATCCCAGTTGAAATGGGGAAGGGGGAAACTCAGGGTTGGGGTGAGTTGGTTTGTTTTGATTAGGCACGTAAATTAGGGCAACCTAAATGGAGCTTTGATTGCTGAACCTCAATACTTGCAGGATCTTGGTGGTCAGCCTCAGGGGGAGGAAGTGGCCCAATAAAGGACTAGACGCTGGTGGCTAGCTTTAGGAATGTCATCTGACAGTTTAGCAAAGCAAGGCAAGTGGGGAAAGGCCTGCCAGAACCCTGTTCGCCATGCTCAGACCTACTAGGTCACTCAGTGCTCCATCTCCTGTTGTGTGTTGTTTGTTTTGATTTTGGTTTTGTTTGGTGACCATGGGCTTAACCAGGGTTACTTACAGGCATACCTGTCAGGCTTTCCTTATAGCCACATGGGCAACTTACCAGTGCGTATACCACTGAAGAAAGAACAATATCTCTTTATCCAGTAACTACTTCTGCCTGATCACGATCCATGCTCTCGAGTCAGTGTGACTGAAATTGTCCTGCCTTCTGTTTTGCTACTATTTTATTCATTGTTCTAGTTGATCCATGAAAATATGTCGGGTGGGGCTGGAGAGATGGCTCAGAAGTTAAGAGCACTGTCTACTCTTCCAGAGATCCTGAGTTCAATTCTCAGCAACCACATGGTGGGTCGCAACCATCTATAATGTGATCTAATGCCCTCTTCTCCTCTTCTGGCATACAGGTGTACATGCAGGCAAAGCACTGTATACATATATAAATAAATAAATCTAAAAAATATTTTAAAAAAAGAAAATATATCAGGCATCTTCAAGTTCACTGTCCAACTGTAGTTAAAAAGGAAAGTTCTCCCTGGATTTTTTTCTCAAGCACACACAGTTCCTGGGCCGCTGTTAGCACCCCCATGATCATACTATGCTGAAATCTAAGTCTGTAGTTTGCATTAGGATATATTCTCATTGCTAGGTGTCTCATGGGTTTGAGCAAAGGTGTCATGTCATGTGGAACACAGTAGTGGCATGGAATCTCCACACCTTTAAACCCACCTTCCATCCGTTCATCTCTCCTTCACACTAAACCCTGGATAATGATAGCCTTTGCAGATCTCCAAAGTTTTCTCTTTCCCAGAATGTTCTACAGTTGGAGACATGTACCCACGGCCTTTTCAGCTCAACACCATTCACTTAGAAGTGTACGGCAAGTTCCTCTGTGGCTCTGTGGCTTCTGCTGCTGTGTTGTTTCCATCTGATGTCCCCGAACATGGGATGTCCTCTACTAAAGGACATCTTGGTTGATTCTAGCTATAGCTACATATCTACAAGTCTAGGTTTGTGAGAAACTGTGACTTTCCTCTCAGCAGAGACCCTGCTATTGCTCCTTAGAGTCCCTGGCACATGCTGCTGTCAGTCTTCTGGTTTGGGGCCATTGGGAGAGCTATGTGGGAGCTCACATTTGAGGCCTCAATTTGAATTTCCATTTATGACATGAGGTTTGGAAAATATCTTGTATGTTTTCATCCCATCTGCCTGTCATCTTCAGGGAAATATATGTCTAGATTTTCCCAGTTTTTAGTTGTTGCTTTTTAATTGATATTTAGGGGGGTTTATTTGGTGGGGTGCAAAGGGAGTTTGTATGTTTGTTTGGGGATTTTTTTTTTACTTCCTGAAGTCCAGTTCCCCTAGGACTCGAAGTGTATCCTAGTGTCCTCAGATTCCCCAGCAACAGTGCCACAGTCTTCAGCATAGAAATCCCTTATTTTAATAAATTCTAACATATTTCCTCTCAGGTTTCCTAGATTAATAGCTATTCACTCTATGCTCAGACCTGTGAAGATTTGGAGATACCTTTTGTGAGGGGCAATAGGTCCAAATCTAGAGTTTCTTTTCTGTCGTGTATGGCTCTTGAGCTGCCCCGTCACCATCCAGTCACCACTGACGACGTCAGCTTTGCCCCTTTGAGTCACCTCTGATCCTTTGTCACTGCTCGGTGGACTCTGTTAGGACTTCTGTCTTAGATCTCTGTTGTCTAATCAATCTCTGAGACTTTTTTCACTCATGCCAGGCTGGTTGATTGACGTGACATTAGGGTGATCTCCATGTCTCCTGGGATGTCAGAGTGTGTAATCGTGCTAAAATTTAATGATGAACATTTTTAAGGTATGAAGATTTCTTGGAGGAAAAGGTTCATTCTGTAAAGACCTTGCAGGCAGTCACTACATTTATATTCATGAGAAACCCTGAAACTGATGTTTCCTCCAAGTTTCTGGGTTTTCCCCACTTCCTCATTGTGAAAATGCCAAGTACAACTATGTAAAGAAACAAACTACTCACATGTGCTGACACCCTGCTCCATACACACCCGGGACGACAGTCCCTGGACTTTTGAGTGGGCGGCTGGCTCCACAGAGTTTAAGGAGACAGGATTCTTCCTTGGCAAGTGACTCTTTGAAAGTCACACCCCAGATCAAGCACCTAAAACCTAAAGGTCATTAAGCCTCCTGGTGTATACCTGTCATCTCAGACACTGGAAGGCTAAGGCAGGAAGATTGCACAATTTAGGCTAGCATGAGCTTCAGGATGAATCCAAGACTGGCCTAGTGAACCCTGTCTCAAAAACAAAGATGAAAGGTAGCTGTAGATACACTGTTCTTGCTAGCATGTGCCAAGCCTTACAGTCAACCCTTAGTGCCAAAATTTAGTAAGCTAATAGCTAATTAATTAATTAAATAAAGTGCGAGGGTAGAGTTATGGCTCAGAGGTAGAGAGAATGAAGCCCTTCATTCAAGCCCTGAGCTGAGAAAGAAAGAAAGCAACAGTAAGCACTAAGTTCTATATGTAGGTCAACTCTGCACAATATATTATTACTTCTTTATAAATATCATTTCAAAGAATGCTCTGTCGGGATTTATGAGCTAACATATATGAAGAGAAGCTCACAACTCTTTAAGTTCTGTTCCAAGATAAAATAGGCACCCTTTGTGCCTTTTCATAGAAATACACTATTGTATTCGTTTTCTTTTCATGAGACAAGTATTTACTGCATCTGTGCTATGTAGGTGCTCCTGGGTAGTTTTCATTATGTCTAAATATAAGATAAAACTATTTCTTTGAAGCAGACAAATGAACCAAGTTCAGTGGCTTCTCAATGCAGAATACCCTTATACAAACATAATGCAGTGAGAAAGGAATTCTGGGCATGCTCACATTGAAAAGGGGGGTGGGGATGGAGTGGTCCTTAGCATTCACGGAAGCAGAAAGGCTCACATAGGCATGGTGAAAAGTGATAAGCAGAGGCTGTGAATGGCACAGGGGACGGGGGTGCTCCTAGTACCCCAGGGAGATGAGCTGACCTTGGCCAGGGCAGTGGGCAAGAATTCTCTAGGCCCCCAAAGCAGGATGGAGCAAAGATCAAATGTTTTCACAAGGTGGGCTTACAAGGCAAGGCCTCATAGTCTTTTAGGCGGCTGAGCTCTTCAAAGGTCATTAGCTATTAGCTAAAGTGGGAGACAGCGCTGCAGTCCCAGCATGTGGCTGATAGCCAAGGAACAAGGAAACATCATTCAGTCTTCCAAGAAGACTGGAGAGGAAACAAATGTAGTTAGAGATTAGCTAAACTGTTAAAGGCTCGGGCTCACACTGAACAAGGCCACAAGTTCATTCAGGTTGCAAAGGCCTATATTTCCCTAGCATCCCTTTGCAAGTGGAACAGAACTTTTATCCGAAGCCCCAGGGAGACAGAGACAGTCGGGTTTCAGAGTTTGAGGCCAATGTAGGAAGTTCCAGGTCAACCTGGGCTACATAGTGAAACTTGGACTGAAAAAAAAATATAAGGGGTGGGGAGGGTTGGTTACTCAGATGATATCCCAGAAACAAGCCTAGAAAATTAAAACAAAGTGAGCGAATGTGGATAGAGCCACGCCCCCCACTGCCCTTTCTCTTCTGTTTTGTCTGTCTGTCTTTCCATAATTCACTCTCAACAGAAGTTCCCATGGTGAGTCTCCTGTTACTCATGCTCACCTTGCTCACCATCTGCTATCAGCACAGTGAGATATACATCAGTCAGCTGTGGCTGACCAATGTACTTTAGCTTCAGTGTGGTACCTTTTCCCCTTTTCTTTCTTTCTTTCTTTCTTTTTTTTTTTTTTTTGTCTATATAGAAATAGTATTAAAATAAACTCATGTGTATATTATTCAGCCTCTTGTGGTCCAGGGGACCAATAAGAGAACCCAAATGGAAGCAGTTTGCCAAGGCCTTACATTCTTAGACAAAAATATCAGGAATGTAAATAGGACAGGGCCCATGTGTGGTGGTGAGTGGGGTAGGGGAACGGCAGGAAGGATGGGTCCAGAAGAAGCAGGTTGCCTCAGCTCCATCATCCAGTCTGAGGGAAAGTGTCATTTTTCTTTCTGATACCAGGAGAGATTTCTTCACAAGGCCGTTTTGTCAAATGTTTAAAGAAATAATGAAGTTTGGAGGGATTCTCTTTCAACTGTTTTTTGTTGTTGTTGTTGTTGTTGTTGTTGTTGTTTTTTGTTTTGTTTTTTGTTTTTTTTCTTATTTGTCTTCATTCAGAAGAGTCAGCGGTATACTTCTGGAGTGCAATGTCCAAAATCCTATGGAGGCAGATCTCAGATGTTCTGGTGGCCTCTCTAGCCAAAGAATCTGCTTGGCGACATGGGTCCTTTAGTGGGGTCTCCCTGTGACTGAAGGGCATATTTGTGACAGCAGCAGGCCTTCTGTGCTAGGAAGCCAACACACTGTCATTATCCAAGAAGCCATCATTATAATGAATGGACCAGTCTCATTTTACAGAAAGGAGCCCAAGCTGAACTCCAAATGGCAATTTGATGATGTGTGGTAAAGATTCAAGGGTTTCTTTAGTGAAAAAGACAATTAGACTGCGGAGTCATTAAACTCAGCATCCTGGCTACAGTCTGCCTCAGGCTACTTTGCTTTATAGTCGCCATTTTTTGACATAAAGCAAAAGAATGGCTTCAGTGTTGCAACTTAGAATCAGACTTTTATCAATCAGCTTAAATGTCGCTCCGGCAGTGACATCAAGATAATCGTTCCCCTATTACTCACAAGGTTCCTTTGGAAGCCAGAAAACAGACAGACAGAGAATAGAGTTCTTGTTTTTATTTTTAAAATATGAGTATGCATTCTATGTCTCCTTAGATGAGGCTCAGCTGAGCATCAAACCATTGGCTCCAGAATGAATTTGCTCACCAGGCTTTATCACAAAACTTGTTCACCAGTTTTGCTGCACTGCTATAAACACCCAACATAGACAGTAGAACTGTAATGAAACATTCATGTAGGAGAGGAGCATACATGCTCTGATGAAAATACTGGTGTTGGGGGTATAATCTATGACATTCAGAAACAGAAAGGTCACATGATGCTGCAGCGACGTCAGGGATTTTGCATAACTTCCTGGGTAGTATGTGAAACATATATTTAACTGATGTATTTGTAGGAAGAAGGGCCTAAATATGCTTTCTGGTGGCTTCAGTAGGAGACGAAGTATGCGTTCACAACTGAGCAAATAAGGAAAAGTTCAAAATATACATGTAAATAAGAGGACTACTTATTGCCCTTTAGATGAAAAATACATGGTTTTTTTGCATTTTTTAATTAATTTATTTAGACTGCATCTCAATTGTTATCCCCTCACTTGCATCCTCTCATTCCTCCCTCCCTCCCTTACCCTATTCTCCTCCCCTAGGTCTCCTCCTCTGACGATATGGTCAGAGTTCCTTGTGCTCTGCATTTAGAGTAGACTGTCACTAAGTTGGAACACATACGATTGGGGTATATCTCGGGTCAGTTTATCATTACTGTGAATATGTTCTCAGGAACTGAGTTAATTCTTTATCTTTATATGAAACAGATATTTCATCATTATGTAAATTCATTTAAATTTACTATGCCAACAATCATTTTAAAATCAATCAATAGCATTAAAAGATGATGAATTAGCTTGTCTGTATTTGTATATGTGTATGTGTAATTGTATGTGTGTGTTTATGTGTTTATATGTGTGTGGTGTGTGTGTATGTGTGTATTTGTGTATATGTATGTGTGTTTATGTGTGTGTATGTATTTCTGTGTTTATATGTGGTTGTTTGTGTATGTATGTGTATATGTTTGTGTATATGTTGTGTTTGTGTGGTTGTTTGTGTGTGTGTGTGTGTGTGTGTGTGTGTGTGTATGACACTGGGGATTGAACCTAGGTTTTGGTACCTGCTAGAAAGGTACACCACTGCACCAGCCCCTTAGCCTTTTTAAAAAAAACAATTGTTTTGTTTTGGTGAATCAGAGTCTAAACCTGGTCTTGAACTCATAAAGCTCTGGTATGCTTTGAACTTGTGGTCCTCCTTTCTCAGCTTCTTGAGAAGATGGGATCACAAGACTGAACCACCTGGCTTTCTTTCGCATTTTAAGATCACTGACAAAGCCAAGAATACTGAGCTAAGACAAAGGCCAAGTTAAAGGAAATGGAAATAAGATCTGAAGGTCTGTGCTTGCCTCTCATTCTCTTGTTCAGGGAACTTTGTTGAATGATTGACTGCCTTTGTGCCTCACGGTTAGAGCCAACAGCACCCTAAGATAATTACAGGTGTCAAGTTATAAGCTTGTGAATATACATTGAGTAGGAACTGTGGAAAAAACATGACATTTAGCAAAGCACGTTAAAACACTTTATTATTTTTTTAAGCTTCAGGATTTATTCTTCTTTGTGTATGTTTTTGTGCATGTGCCTGACTGTGTGTGCATGGACCATGTTCATGCAATGCTCATGAAATCCAAAAAAGGTCACCATAGGCTACCTGGAGCTCAAGCTGCAGGCGACTGTGACCCTCCATATTGTGCTGGGGAACTAACCCAAATCCCCTGTAACAACAGCAAGAGCTCTTAACCACCTAGCCAAGTCTCCAGTACCAGGGGCTGAAACTAATCCTGTTATACTGTACTAAATGGCCCTCGGAGTGCTGACAGGCACTGATGCTCCAGTGTGCGCTATCATTCTGCAATTCCCTCTCGACAGAAAACTCCAGGACATTAAGAGTAACCACTTAAGAAAAGATGTTCCCAGGGGTTAAGTGTCCTCCCAGAAGAAGCAGTTGGCTGTGGTTTTGTGGATGACTGGCCAATAGAATATGTAAAAGGGCCTGATCGGGGGCCATCCTTTCTGATCAATACCTGCAAATGCAGAGGTTCCCTTTGTTAGGTACTGCAGGGTGTGTAGAGACAGGCCTGGCATATCAGTGCCATTTTCATCAAGTTTCTGCCCTTCAGGCCTTGGTGACATCTCTGTGCAAAGAGATATGACTGCGACAAGATGTCAGAGGACAAAATAATACATGGATGAAGCATGGCTGGTCTATATGAGAAAAACTCATGGGCAAGTTGAGTTTTACATCATCTTATAGTTTTAAAAATATGCACATTTTTTGATAAAAATGTCTAGTACAGTTTTACAAGTTTCATAGTTATGTTTTTGTGAGTCAGGGTCTTAGTATGTAGATCAGGCTGGCCTCAAACTCATAGAGGTCTATCTGCCTCTGCCTCGTTAGTGCTAGGATTAAAAGTATGAGCCACCACTCCTGGCAGCTCAGTATTTGTTGCTTTTCTTTAGGTGTTTTAAAAACAGACTCTCAGAACAAAGTAGTTGACTTTTCCCATCCCTGTCCCAGAGAGGTCTAAGGACAGCCATGTTTCCTGATGTTCAAACAGCCATAGGGTCTGCTTCAGCTCCAAGCAGAGGTGGGCAATGTGTCTCATGGTCTCCTCAAGCTGAGGTTCCTCCGTGATTGCTGTTTTAACTCACCTCTGAGGGGTACTGTGGAGTCCCCTTCACCGCTTCAGTCTCTATGACTTCGGGCACTTTACTGACACTGAGTCAAGGCATCATGTCCCTTGCTTTCCCATGTAACACTTAAAGTGCACATGCATCCTTTGGAAGGCAAGTCACCAAAGTTCTGAATATCTATGTAAGAAATGCCTTCTCATTTTTGTTTCTCAGATAGGATCTTACTTCACCTTGCCATCTAGGGTGGCCTAGAATTCACTCTGTAGCTAAGATTGGCCTTAACTTATAGTGAACTTCTTCCCTCAGCCTCTCTATTACTGAGACTGATTATAGGAGTGAACGCCTGTGACTAATGTCCAGTAATTACTTTAAATGTTTATTATTGAAATGTATCATTTTTCCATTTCTTTTTCATCCCTCAACCACCACCTGCTGCATTAAACATCTTACTTCCACCTTACTCCCTTTCAAATCTATAGTAATTTGGTGTTGCTTTTATGTATATGATTTAGGGGGTTCATCCCTGGAAAAGACTAATTCTCCCTCTTCTCCATCATTAGTTGCCTATAGTTCTTTGTCTAAGGTTAAGGCCCCATGACATTTCCCCTTTCTACATTAACATGTTTACTGCTGCCATTATTCAGATCTCATCTAAGCAGGCATATTGCTGAGGTATCATTAACTTCACCTTTTTGTAGGGGAGGGGAGACACAATTTCAAAGTTGATGTCCTAGTCCTCTGGCTCTTACAATCTTTTCATTCCCATGCTATGATGTTCCCTGAGGCTTGGGTATTTTAAATAATATTTTGAGAATTTCATGCAGCGTGTTTTATTTATATACTATATATGTGTAAATACATGTATATACATAGTGCATATATTTACCCTTATTCTTCCCAGGTCCAATTCCACCTTACTGTACATCCACAACTTCATGTCCTGTTAAAAAAACTAATAACTCATCAACTCAAATTTGTGCTGTTTCTATATTTGGGGGTGTGAGGCATCCATTGGAGTATGGTCAACCTATCAGGAGCCACACTCAACTAAATATAGCTGATTATTTCTTCCCAGAAGCTATCAATTGCACATAGCTCCCCATTGAGGGGTCTGGCTTCGTGAACCCCTTCCCATTTGAAGCTACAAGAATTCCCTTGATCTTGTCAGGTCTTGGGCAGGCACCTCAGCCGCTGTGAGTTCATGTGGACAGTGGTCCTCTCATAACCAAAAATCCCTATTTTGCTTAGGTTCTTTCCAACTGCCAGCTCTCCATCTTTTATGGCAGTCTCTGAACCTTGGCGAGGGGTGTGATGTAAACCTCCCATTTCTGGCTGAATACCACATTGAAATCTATTCTCTTCACTTTGACCAGTTGTGACTTTCTGCCTGAATTGCCCTCCACTGCACAAAAAAGCTGTGAGTTCTCCTGTGAGTTCCAATGGCTACACTAATCTATGGTTAGAGAGATAGGAATTTAGA
Source organism: Acomys russatus (assembly GCF_903995435.1). Taxonomy (NCBI): domain Eukaryota; kingdom Metazoa; phylum Chordata; class Mammalia; order Rodentia; family Muridae; genus Acomys; species Acomys russatus. The sequence continues at coordinate 10,343,363 of NC_067163.1, read as the reverse complement.
GGGCAGTTTGACATTAGGAGCATTTAGCAGAATAATAGAGTAGGTCCACCCTTAGGGCCTGTGAGCTCCCAAATCATAGGTTCTTGGACAGTCTTGAAGTACCAGGTATGTGTTTTCTCCTATTCCTCGGGCTTTCAGTCTAATTAGAAAGTGGTTGATTACCCCCATAACATCTGTGCACTATTGTATCCTAAGGCATATCTTCCACTCCAGTTATTACTGTAGTTCATAGTGAGGAGTGAGGTTTCTCACTGGAAACTCACCTGAATCTCTATCTGATGGGAGCTGGTGCTGACCAGATTGACTAATAAAGGGGGTAATGAATCACCTAATGGATTTCAGTACACCACCTAATATTTTAAAGACCAAATATTACTTTTTTGCTTGTTTATTGTCATCATAATTATCACCCTAGTGCCAATTTCTCTTTGAAAATCCTTAATTCCAATGGAAAATTCTTAGAAAAACAGTGGCTTCTATGCATCCAGTATCAATCAGTTCATAGCATAGACTCTTTCATGCACTGTGTCAGAGAAATGGGATTTTGATGACTTTGAAGCAAGTTCACACTACACATACAGTTCCCACAATGACGCCAATCCCAGCACCACACACCTTCTATAGTTCTGAAGATACCTTAGGATCTTACACAGTCTCCAAACCTTCACCGTGACCACAGTCAGTGCAGAAACTATGGTAGTTTCCAGAGAGTTCTTCATGGTAGCACAAGCTGGGAATAACAGAAGGCTAGGGTCTTCTGCTTTTGTGAGAGGCAGTCACCAAGCACTCCAGGCTGTGAAAATTGGTGATGTTTCCTCCATATTTTGTGGGCTTTCCCACTTTCATGGCTTGTGATATGTACTTACTTAATACCCACTTTATCCTTCTGTCCAGCAGTGTGATATAGTGTAGGTGTTCTGAAAACATCTTAGTAAATCAGAAGCAAATAAGTTAATGTAAATTACTAAGAGATGAAAGGTTCAACTCAGGGTATTCGATGGGGTAGTAGATTCGGAGCCATTTGTTTGGAAAAGCCCAGGTAGGGAAGGAATGATGCTATGTCTCATTTATACATGTGAATGAATTAGGACAAATATTCACATGCACAATCATATGAAATATCTGTCTTCCATATATGTCTTTCCATTACAAATACCCTAGAACAATTCCCACAATGAGACTAAAAGTGAGGCAGGCACCAAGACACAGTGTTATTTAGTCAGGACCACTGTTACGGTAGTTTGAAAGAAAATTCCCCCATAGGCTCAGAGGCAGTGGCACTGTTAGGAGGTGTGGCCTTGTTGGAGTAGGTGTGGTGTTGTTGAAGGAAGTCTATCACTGAGGGCAGCCTTTGAGATCTCAGATGCTCAAGCAAAGCCCAGGGTGCATTCTCTGAATATTACTATCTCCTCAGACCAATGGAATGCAGGCACAAATAACATCATTTATACAACTTAGGAGCCCTGATGAGAAAAAAGTAAATTAGAATGGGATTTAAAGAAACATTTATCAAGAAGGGAAGTTAAAATACTTCCTCCATATACCCAAAACCAGAATTGGGCACTTCAGTACAAGTGGCTTGGTACCACAGAGCACACTCAGAGTTGTGAGCCTTGTCTTCTGAGACAGGACCAATGGCTATGAGATGGAAGCCCATATCATTTTAGAACAACTTGTATAGCTTTTACCAAAGGGCTCATAACCCCGCCTTGATAGCCTCTTACCTCGATTAAACTGTGATTTAAGATCTATCCCCTGTGGGAGTCAATTACTCTCTTCATCTATTAACATGAGATGGAAAAAATATTAGTTATTACTGCCACAGTCCTACAAATCAGACCATATCATTAATAATACATCTATAAAGTTCACTAGCGCAAACAGGAAAACAACTTTCCATAATTATCTTGAAATCTCTGAGGCACAAAGAGATGAGAAGTCTCCCTGGAAAAGTGTAATATTTTCCATGAAATCCTGAGCAAGAGGCCCCTGCCTCTGCAGTGGGGTGTGTGATCTCTCCAGTTTACTCTTGTTATGAGCCCTAGGTAGCTCTGCTATGCCAGGATACTCTGCCTTTTGTTGGTAATACTAATGAGAATATTTACTTAACTGTTGGTTTGCCACACCCCAAAGAGAGGATGGACCAGCCATTTCAGCATCCTGCTACCATGGAAACAGAAGCAGATGATCCTAATGCCTGTAGACTAACAGACTAAAGGCAGGTCCATTTCTCTCTGTTTACTGGGGAGGGCAACACCTTCAGTGGTCCATAGCACAGGCTCTACTGACACAAACTATGACTTCTCAACAAAAGCTGCCTTGTGCAAAATGACATGGTGCTGAAAGATGGTTGATTCTGGTGACTGAAGTGGCTTGGAGGTAGAAAGCCCTTCTTTAGATAAACATAAGCATTTAAATTTTATGATGCACATGTGGGCTCTGGATAGCGTAACACTTAGATGTGATCCCAGGAGTCTAAGGCCAAAGCAGGAAAACCCAAGGACAGATTGGCCTACATAGGAGGCCACATCTGAGAAAGCAAGGCAAAGCAAAAATAAAAACAAGAAGAAAAGCTTTTCCTTCCAGAACCCTTCTGGCAGCTGGGGATTTATGGTCAGTTTGCTGAGTCTCAATCAAAGCCTTTTCCCATGGACTGTGAAACATGCATCTAACTGAATTCTACCGAGTCCCTTGTGACCCACTAAACTGCTTCGTAACTTGTTACAGAGCTGTTCGCTTACAAAGTCAAGCTCACAATGCCCCAGACTGATCTCTAGTCCCTGCCCATGTGTGTTCTCTCCCCACCCTTTTGTTCATCATCCATAACACCTTCCCCATCTTTCCATCTCTCTGAAATGTGTCTTCATTTCACTGCCGTGTCTGTGAGGTCACTGCTCCTGGCTCCACGCTGTCTTCCTTAGCAGCTTATTAGACTCTCATCTCACTTACATTTAGAGTTTCCTCTGTTAGTACCACCCACCCTCCAAAAATGAGAGAACTGTGACCTCAAAGGGTTTTAGTAGGAGAGAACTGGGGGTTAGATTCATCCTGTAGAGAGGGCAAACTCTTTCAAGAGGTGTCCAAATTGCTGAAGTTGGGCTGCATGCTCAACCTGGGTGCACCGTGCCTCTGCTCCGCTGTCCATCCTGTCCTTGCAGCCAGAAGATACTCGCATGAGAAGCAGCTTCCTGTGAGAAGATGTCTCCTGGGGGAGGGGGGGCTGAGAAAATGAACTCAGTGCTGGGCAGAACTATAGAAATAAAGAGAAGGCCACCCTCGTTGAGGCTACACTGACAGCTAGATTCTAACTCCTGATTCATGTATGGTCTAGCTAGAGTGACACTGGGAGATCAGGTGCTGATTTGTGTCCTAAGACAGTCAGACATACCCACAGTCCTCCCTATAACAATCCCTTTCTCCTTTAACAGTAAAGAAAACACACATCGAATGCAGGGGCACATTCAAGTCCCTGGAATAACACACCTACCTTGAATACAGTTGCCATTTCCCCAGAGCCCCACTCTCTATCCTAGCCATGTACCAGTCTCATTTCACATGACTTAATATGGCTGATGTAGCCACATAGACTACCCAGCACAGGACAATTGTATCTTATCCCTCCCTTACTCCCCAAGGCACACCCATAAGCACAGCTAACACTGAAGAAAACCTGATAGTTAGAGATGTATTGTTTCCAACCAGAAACCCATGTCGGCTCTATTCTAAAAAAAAAAAAATTGTGATTATTGCTCTTGCCTTGAATGGTTCTGTCAAAATATACTATTCCTTGAACATTTCTTGTTTGTATTTTAAGTTTGCATGAAATCATTTCTCAATAGAAGCTAAACGTTTACAGTCTGTTTGGGAATGCTATTTTATGCCAAGGGATTTTAATCTCGGGTCTAGAACACATTGGGAATTCAAAACATTTACTAATATTTTATAGGGGCCTTAAGGGAATTACTATAGCCGAGTCTGAAGTTGACGTTAGCATGTTTGAAAACCCCTTTCTGTTCCAAAGATTGTGCTGCCTGTCGCCTTAGCATGATGGTGGTTTGGTGGGCCCTTCCCCTTGAGTGCGAAGCCTAAGAAACAACTGCATGGTTTTTTCATTATTTGGCTGGCCCCTCCCACATTCAAACAGAGAGCAACACCTTGTCTGTGGTAAATTGGAGTGTTTGTCTTGTATATTTCCCACGTTTGAAAGCTCTGGTTTTGTAGGTTGATAAAATGTTTCCACACCCAGGGACATGTGACCTGTGTCTGGCTCGATACTTTCATATGCAGAGCACTGGGGCATTAATTGAGATCCTCCCAAATAAGTCAGGTTGTTTTTCTTTTTTGTGATTTTGTTGCTTGTTTTGTGACAGTAACCACATAATTTATCAATAAATCTTTATTATCAATCTCCAACCAGTTTTAGAACTAAATGTGCATAATTTTACTCCCCTGTTCCTCCCTGCTGAGCTTAGGCATAATTTTATTCTTTAAAGCTAATTCTAGGGCTCTGAACCACGTTCTATTTCATTTAAAGGATTTATGTGCTATTTATGGAAACTGTTCTGAACTAATGAGGTTAGCCTTTCTGACATTAAAACTAATTTTAAGTAGATATGGCAACAGTATGACAATATGTTGCATTAAATGACAACTCACTGAGGACTCGAAGGCCTATGAGGACACACACTGTCACCAGCCTCTGGGGCATCACCTAAGAGAAGGCTTGTTTCTGAATGGGCTGAGTGACAGTTTAAGGTTTTGAAGATGAGGCGAGAGAGCAAAGCAAGAGGCATGCTAACAAATGCCCAGCAGAAAAACCCTCAAAGGTGTACTAAATAACACAGTAATCCAAAGAGGTGTATTGAAAAGTTTTTAATGTAATGGGGAAAAAAAGAAAGAAAGAAAATCAATGCATGTGTCTCAAACATTGCTAAAGTTCACTTCAAAGAGTGACTGAAGGCTGCACTGGAGGCTCAGTGGGCATAGTGCTCCCCTTACAATTATGAGGACCACAGCTTGGGTGCTTAGGACTTAGGCAAAGCCAGATACAGTAGCATGTCTGTAATCCTACTGTAAGGTGGGTGATGGAGAGAGGTTGTGAGCCAGCCTGTTGGTATATGCACCAGAACAGGAGACCCCATTCAAACAAGACGGACAGGCAGGATACTCGAGATTGCCCTCTGACCTCGACGTGTGCACTATGCATGTGCATGCCCGCTCAAACTCACTCCCAGGTCCCCATCCCCCCAACACAGATAAAAATAAAGTACCATAAAATAATATTCAATCCTTATTAAATACGTTTATGTAAAGTTTAGTAATCATTGAGGTAGATCTACATGAAATATTTAATGTACTCAATTATCTATAAGAAAATATTCTCTAATTTGATATTGCATATTAATTAGCATTTAATTTGAAATAAAAAGTGTTCAAAGTGGCCTTAGTCTTCATGGAAATAGTTTCTTTTGTTTGTTTGTTTATATTGTTTTTTGAGGCAGAATTTCTCTACATAGCCCTGATTGTCCTGGAACTCATTTTGTAGACCAGGCTGGCCTTGAACTCAGAAATCCACATGCCTCTGCCTCCCAAATCCTGGGATTAAAGACATATTCCACTGTGCTTAGACTGGGAATATTTTCTTATACGGAAGTTTAACAATAATGACTACTGGTTTGGGAATGAAATTTTTAATGAAAACTTTAAAATATATTTACATCACCTCCCCTTCACTCTTTATCCTCCAACCCCTCTTATGTACCTTTTCTCAGAGAAAGCACAGGAGCAGTGCGGGTCACACTTCCAAGCCCGGGGCTAAGTGGGATGATTTTGCCATGTCAGGACCTTCACGTGCCAGCTGCTTGTTCTCCTAAATCTAGAGTATAATCGACACGTTTATCATTAATGGTATAGCCATCATTGTTCCTGTCACCCCTGGTATCCTAGGTTCCCTAAAGCAGCAGGACAGATAGAATCAATATATACGGGGATTTATTAAACTTGTTGATGGGATGTGGTCTAAGGTAAGTGGCCCTGACCAAAGTGTTTTATCACAGCAATATAGAAATAACTGATATAGGGCCTGTAAACATTCAAACATGTGCAAAAAAACAAAAAAGTGTATGTGTGTATAATATATAGCCATATATATGATTTTTAATTTTTATTTTGTGTGTGTGAGTGTTTTGCCTGCATACATATCTGTGTACTAAGTGCATGCCTTGTACCTTAGAGGTCAGAACAGGGCACCAAATCCCCTGGAACTGGGGTTAGAAATGGTTGTGAATCACCATATAGATGCTGGGAATCCAACCTGGGTACTGTGGAAGAAACAATATCTCCAGCCCCATGAGAGTATGCTTAAAGAAGACTTTTAAACAGATTTTTTGGTGTTTGTTTTAATGTCTTCCTAAAAATCTGTTAATCAATTTGTACATGTTTGCACCCCTACAAATGCTGTGAGTACTAGCTTTCTTGTCTATGTGAGAGAATACGTGAGAGAGGAGGAAGAGATAACTCGGTTGGAAAACTATTTCATGTAGGTGTCTGGGGGCTGGTGTAGTTTGTAGTTGAGATGTGTGCACTGTCCCTTAGTCTCCGGATGGCAGTGTTCCTCCATGGGACTCAGAGGAAACGAAACAGGACAGGGGTGATGGTCAGAGTTCCTGCAGCAGAGACAGAAAGCACAGTAGTGAGAGGAAGCACGGCAAGGAAAGGAAGAGGTGGGGAAAGCAAGGTCAGAAAAAGTCCAGGGAGGTGAGCACTAGGCAAGGAAAATGTGGCCATGCCAGCCACGAGGGAGATTGATTGTTAACATGGAGAAGAGGCCAGCTGAGCCTGCGTGAACAGAAAAGGGCAAATTTACATTTCGAGCCAAAATACCATTTTTCTCTTTAAAACCCTCTGTGTCCCACCAGGGAGCTCCCTTCAGCCTCCCTGGATTAAAGGGCAGCATCCTGGTGCTGTGGTCTTTCTTTTTGCTTTTTAAAAGCATACCAAGAAGAGACTTGATATCCTATGAGCATATACAGGGGGAGGTAATCCCCTCAGGAACAGTCATAGGGGAGGGGAATAAGGGGAAAATGGGAGGGAGGGAAGAATGGGAGGATACAAGGGATGGGATAACCATTGAGATGTAACAAGAATAAATTAATTTTAAAAAAGCATATTTAGGTGGGAGCTCACTTTCTCCGAGCCTGGCAAACAGAATGTCAAGTCTCCAGGACCCAGTTTAATATGCGCGGTTGCCAAAATAATATCAGAGAGAGAGTATACAAGTTGTAAAAACACCGCTCTCCCTGTGTTAAAACGTTACCTAAATTATTTAGTTACTTAATTGGTCCTCAGATGCACCGTGGAGATGTAATTGTGACTGGAATGTATAGTCTCTGTGGCATTGTCCTTATATGCATGATATACTCTATTGGTAAACAACTTCAATGTACAGAGCTGTGTGAGCAGCCAAGGCCCGGGATGGCAGCCTTGTGAGAAGATGACTGATGGACATGTTACTCAAGGCAGAGTCTCTGGTGCCTGTGAGGTACAGCCAGCTGAAAGCAGAGGCTCCCGTGGGAATTGTGTGGTTCGAGTGTCCAAGTGCCCACAGGCTCACGTTGAGTGGTAGCCTCATACTGAGAAGGTATTTTGGGACATCGTACAATGTTTAGGAACTGAGACTGACCAGGTAGGTCACTTGGGGGTGGGTGGGTCCTTGAAGGCATCTGCTCCCTGCCTACTTCCTGTCTCTCTCTTCCTGCATCCTGTTCTGCACTGAGTTTGGGAACCTGGCTCTGCCACATTCTGTCACCATGATGGACTGATACATTATAAGCCAGAAGAATTCTTTCTACCCCTCTAAGTTGTCTGCCATTTGCACACTGTGATGGCAAGTTAGGCTGATAGCGGAATCCTGGAATCGGTGTCTTTGTGAAGGGAAAGTGGGCTTGAGTCAGATACCAGCACCAAACCATGGCCAGGAGTGGCACAGGCTGCTGGAGTTACCTAAAGACATAGCTTCTTCTCCTTCTTTAAGGGGATAAGGACCCCAAGGAGCCTGCCGGCCTTCCCTAGAATAACATTTAATCTTTGCCAGCCAATCGCCAGGCTCCAGAGTGTGTGTTTTCATAAAAATCACATAGTCACATTGTTCGTGATTTTTTTTTTTTTTTTTTTTTGGTTGTTTCGCTTTGTGTTTTTAAGTGAGGAGTGGGGGCTCTCACTGTGCTGCCCAAGCAGATCTCAAACAGCAAAGATCAGGTAGTGGCCCTCACTGGAGCCCCCTCCACCCCACCTAAGCCTGCCCGGGAGCTGGGAAAGTGGTGTTACTGAGCCTAGCCATCATCGTGTAGTTTTTATAAAAACCTGAGGCAGGCATTTAATCTCACAGGGCTGTTTGTGCATTTATTCTATCCGAAGACAAGCACTTCTGCTTTGTAGACTCTAAATGCTGCCTTTTCATAGACTAAGATGTGTTCATTTATTTACCAGATGCAGGTTTAAGTGCTATGCCTTTCAAAGAGTCAACAGTTTACACAGGAATGAAACAACAACAAATTACAGCAGGAGCCTGCCAGTAAAACGAAGAGGGAAGGGAAAAAATGCCCATTTTAAAGGATTTTTTTTTTTTTAATCAAAGCCACATTAGAGAGCATCAGCTTCTCTTCCTAAAGGAGTTTCATTGCGGGGAAGTTAGATGCCTTAGGCTGGGCTCCAGTCTCCGTCTGGCCAGTGCCTCCTCACATGGCCTGTGAACCCCCAGGACATGTGTCCTCCCTGGAGCACAATGTTTGCACATACTAGCTCACCCCCTTTCCCTTTTGCCTTTTGTCCACTCGTATTTATAAAACTATGAAACTTTAAAAATTGAAAAGAATTTTGTAAGTATTAATGTGGCCCAGCACAATGTTTGTATGTATTAGAACGTATATATATATATATATATATATGTATCTATATTAGAGTGTATGCATATATTAGAGTGGGTATTTGAACCAATGCACACATCACCAAGTACACATCACCCTCCTCTAAACTCACTTTATGCTGAGAGCATTCTCTGCTCTCAGAGAATATATATTTTCCAGAATACAGCTCACTATTTTTCAACAGTCAGCATGTGGTACAGAAGACCCCTTGGACCTATTCCTTTGTCAAACCAACCTTTTCTGTCATTTTATCCAGCCCTGTCCTTCCTTCATCCCCTATAAGCAGGCTTCTCCCTTTGCATCTGTGAGCTGCTGTATTCAGACCCACATTTAATGGCCATTGTCTGAACCTGGCTAATCTCGCCCAAGTAATGCTTTCCAGCTCCAGCCCTGAGTTGCGAGAAACTTGTTTAGAGCTGGCTAATAGTCCACCAGGCATTCTCCTTCTTACAAGCCTTCGCAGCTTCCCTGCCTTGTCACTGTGACTGCGGCAGAGATGAACACAGAAATGTAGAAATCTCAATGCATGGCATCCATTCTCTCGGATATTTGCCCAGTGTTTTGATTACTGAATCACTTTGGTTCTATTTTCTTTTAAAAGAAATTCTAGCTGGGCAGTAGTGGCACATACTTTTAGTTGCAGCACTCAGGACACAGAGAGAGGTAGGTCTCTGTGATTTTGAGGGCAGTTTGGTCTAGGATATTCAAAGCTACACAGAAAATCCCGTTTCAAAAAACAAACAAAATAAATCCCGAGGAACCCTCATACTATATTCCATAGTAAATGTACCAATAATACTTATTATGGGTGGGTGGCTCTGGTCCCGCATCTCTTCTAGTCATGCTTGCAGAGCCCCGTGGCAGAACACTGGGTCTGAAGTGAGAAAGACTGAAGGATTGCTGTTCATCATATTAATAAGCACTGAGCTGTTATAATGGGACACAGTAACAAGCAGGCAGCTGGTCCCATGAGACACCCTTCACTTGCAGCTATAGACTGAGGACTTTGAGCCCTCATCCACTCTATGAGGTTCCCAGATAGGAAGCAGGGCCCAGCGGGTGACAGGAAGGATGCCTTTCTCCAGCCAGGCAGACAGCCTGTTCATCTTTTACCAGTACAGGTGAACTAGCTGACAAAGACACCATGAAGCTCAAAGCATCTTGGACAGGAGGGAAGGAAACTGACCTAGCAAAGAGATGGGGAGCACCGATATGGGAATGAAACCTCAGCCTGAGCACAGAGCACTCAATTTTGGGACCCTGAGACAGAGGCAATTGGCCCCTCATGGGCGATGTCTTAATACATAGCTAAGGCCTCCATTGATGCTCCATGCCACCATGCATGTGTTTATGGTCCACACCCCATTGCACACATCTCTTCCACCTGACCCCTGTTCCCTTGTCCCTGTGGTTAATGTGACCACAGTGTGAAGAAGTAAATGCCACGAGGTAATATTAATTCTATAGCTCAGAAAGTCCTGCACTAGCCCTGGGCCTCAAAAACTCCATTGAGCATTGATATGGGCCATTCATCCTGGTTGCCTGTTGCCACCATGGCTTCCCTAGTAGGACCCTCTGAGTACCTATGGCGGGGCCATGATCCCAGGGCTATAGATGTAGCCTTCCCACAAAAGCCTTTCCTCTGTGATCCATCCCTGCACCCCGCCCCGACAGAATCCCCCAGACATCCGTACTGCAGGGATAGTTGCGCGCGCACACACACACACACACACAGCACCTGTCACATTTCCCAGAGGTCCACAGGCAGCAAATGAAAGCATCTTTACTAGCCTTTGAAGGACGAGGGGCTGGATATGCCATGGCAGATGCTGAAGCATAGATATGCGGGTCCCTCTTGCTGCTGAGTCACACAGGAAGTGAGGTCATGTCTGGTATGTTCACTCATAGGGTGAGGTGTAGAGAGCCCACCTTCTGCAGTTGCTGATCCTCCTCTCCCTTGTAAACAGGAAGATGCTATGCAAGGCTTCCTTAGATAGCTTGTAGTGTGCGAGTCTACTGAGTTATAAATGATCCCCATGGGAGATGTAACCTTAAAGTCCTTTGCCAGCAATGCCTACTGAGTTAGCATGGTTAGTTGACTGGTGCTATTCCTCAAGTGTGCAACAGGTGTGTGCTCAGCCCTAGGGACCTAGATGTTACCTGCAGGGCTTGGTTTCCACACAGGCAGGCGATGCTGTGTTTATGTCATTTTACTCATGAAATTAGAGGAATAGTCTATACACTGAGAGAGATATAGCATTTCAGACAGAACCATGGTGTGTATTATAAGTTGAGGGCAGGAGACTTGGGCAATCAGGGGCCTTCTGGCTCATGGGTCCTGGCTTTAAAATGACCAGAAGCCAGCATCTCAGAGACTTGCTGCTTGTCCTTACTACCTTGGGAACTTGAGTTGGATGTCTTCTCACAAGCTGGCTAACAGAAGCAAAATTTTGAGGTCTCAGATGTGAAATCTTTGTGGCACCTCCTGACATACATACATGTCCGATACATTCTGAGACATTCACTGAGGCAACTATCACTGAGGCCGGGATACCTACTGCAGTCACCACACTCTCTGGCTTCCTGGATGGAGGCCGCTCCTGGCTCCTAGCCCACGGTGAAGCCGGTTTGGCCTCCACACCTGGGGCATGGTTGGCGAGGGTGAGGTATAACAGTGTGTTTGGTGGATTCTGGGGGCCTTGACAATACCCAGCATGTGGGAGGGAAGAAGGGAGTTCTGGGAAAGCCCACATGAGCTCCCAGCTCCATCCTGACCTTCTCAAGGCCAAGAGTTCTTCACTGCTGACAAGATCCCTAGGGTCCCCATGTTGAGTCCCTCCTCTGTTAAGCCAGCCTTGCTGGGTTCCTCACCTCCTTCTTCCACACCCAGAGAACCAAAGGCTTAATGGCTTTGCAAGTGACATGAGGTGTGAGGATAGAAAGAGCCTGATCGCTCTTATCTTTAAAACTCCAAATCCTGACAAATCCCTGATTGGAGCATTTATTTCCCGCCACACTGTAGATACATCATTCTTTCTATGAAGGGTTTTTTTTTTTTCTCCTCCATACCCCCTACCCTGACACATATTCCGGCTCTGATGTGGATGCATCCTCATGTGTGCTTGAGGATCAGTCTTTTCTGACACCCCCGACTTAACACAGAAGCAACATCTCTGCAGCTATTCCTGCTAACAGGATGGTGGCCCTCCAAGCAGTGACATAGCTCTTCACATCAATGAACTGGGATCAGATCAAATTTTTTACGTGACAACTGCAGGCTGCCATGGGTGAAACAGGACTTGTCACCTTTGGACACAAGAGCAAGCAACGATTCGCACACTGACGTTGTCAGGATCAAATTGTACTTCTGGACTGAGGAATGAAACACACACACACACACAACACACACCCCTGTCAGTGCCTTTTTTGGCCACTGAACTTGAGTGGCTGCTTTGGGCTTAGTTATTTGGTGGCTTGAAGATGAATAAGGGGGCACCTGCTGCTGTCCTAGCTGCTGCTTCTTGCAGTGGGACAGCAGGCAGGGGGGACTATTATTAGCAGGTCCAGGAATGCTGATTACGCTGTTGTGCAGCTACCAAAAGAGGAGAGGGCTCCAGCCTTGCAGGATGCTCATTTTGTTATTTAGCAAACATTGAATGAAAGCCAAGCATGCCCAGGCTGTTTTAGCCTCTGGAAATACAACATGGAGACAGTCCCTGTCCTGGGGAATTTTATATCCCAGTGCATTCTGGGAAAAGACAGAAACAAGCAATGAGAAAGCATAATGATGAGACAATAAGAGACCATGATGGTCAAAGCTCTGCTGGGATAAGCTGGGATGGACAGGCCAGGATTAGAGAGATGCTCCTGTGATGGTCACTAAGACCTTGTTCCTATGGTGACACTGGGATGAGTGAGGGGACCAGCTCTGCATGTCAATGGGAGAGTGTGTCAGAAACAGCATCCCCCAGTGTGCAAAGGCATCATGTTCATGGAGGGGTGCATCTCTTATTATTCTTCTTGCTCAGACAAGAACCTAACAAATGTAAGGAAGTCTTTGTTTGGCTCGTGGTGTGAGTACAGACTTGCACAAGAGGTATCCTGAGTGTGAGGCAGCTGATCACATCATTTCCATGGTCAGAAAGCAGAAAGGGCAAACGTGGATGCTATGCTTATGTTTTCACTTTTCTTCTGTCCAGGGCCCCAGCTCATTGAACGGTGCCACCCACATTTAGTGTGGGTCTTCTCACCTCAGGTACCCTAATCTGGAAACCCTCTCACACAGGCACGCCCATGTCTCCTGGGTGTTTCTAGGTCCCAGTAAGCTGATAGTCAGTGCTATGAATCATGGGAGTTCACTGTGTTCTCTTTGAAGGAGATGAGTCTGAGAAAAGAAGGAGATGCTCCAGGAGAGATCTGAGTGCATCTGGATGTAGGAGGTCAGCTGATGCCACAACAAGAGAATGGTGGATGGCAGCCATTTTAGAATGTTAGCTGGTGGGGGCAGGGTAGACATCCAACAGAGTCCGCAGGGTATTTTCTGCGTATAGCCAACCTTGGTGGCTTGCCGGGGACTGTTTGTAGCAAATACATTGACTTTTGCCTGTCATGTGTTTACAAGAAATAGCAAGGCCTGACATGTGGGAGCAAAAAAGTTGTGTGATGAAGTTGGGCCATGTCTGCCCTGTGCCCCCAGCTGAGCTCAATTTAGCCTAAAGCAAAGCAAGCTCTCTAGTGCTTTTACTTTCCCATTTTTTTTGGACATGTCGTAATTAGGTCATAATTTGTTCCAATGAGAACATAGCAGCCAATTTTAATCAAAGCTATGTTGCTTCTTTGCTTTCAACTGAGGCTTTTCTACCCTTACTTCACCTCCCTGGCTTGAAACTGTTCTTCAGAAAGTAGAGGGAAATGCCCAATATGAACTTCCACACATGTGCACACATACATGTGTATACATGTGCACACATGCATGCATTATGCACATGTGTATCTCCACCACCATCAAAAAATAAGTAATTCTTCAAAATGAGAAAAAGAAGTATCTGGCTGCATACACTGATGTGCCATGACCTAGGAGATGCTCAAGGCAGGAACTGGGAAGTGACTCCCTTAGATATCACGTAAGGGCTGTTCTGGACAGGCCTACCAACTACCAGGGGAAAGACTTAGTTCCCTACAAGAAGATGTTTGCCTTAGAGGTTAGTTCTGCTTTTAAAACAACTTCTAAATTGACAGGCGGTTATTTACATCTTAAGGAAAAAATGATAATTATCTTCACAGATGTAAATTTCCCTTATTTCCACAGGGGCTTGTTTTTTTTTTTTAATTGAAATGGTTTATTATTATGATTTCTTACTACAAGGCAATATATCCACAGAAAAATATTGGAAGATATAAGACAGAACAATACTTACTAAGAATATATGTTTTAAGAACTCATAAGAAATGTCCAGTTAGCCTGAGGAGTACAGCCTGGCCTGTGTACATTCAGGAACCTTTGCAAGTGTGCTCGGGCAGAGTTAGCTGCTTATACGGCTGTTTTCATTTGCTGCAGTGTGAAGATTTTCCTCTACTGTCAAAAATTCCTCAAAATGACATTTTATAACTGAAGAATTTTCCATTGTTCAACAATGCAATGATTAACTTGTTTCTTTTCCTGGAAAATTCAGAATTTTTAAATATCTTTGTATTGTATGCCACAAATTGAAATAAGTGAATACATGTAATTATAGTTAACTTTTTAAATTATTTTTATTCTTTTCTTAATAGGAGAGAGAGAGAGAAAGAGAGAGAAAGAGAGAGAGAGAGAGAGAGAGAGAGAGAGAGAGAGAGAGAGAGAGAGAGAGAGAGAGAGAATGCTACTTGACAGCCCAGGCTGGCCTCACATTTACAACCCTGATACCTGGAAGCCTTTGATGTGGTGGGAATATAGAGGCATGTCCCCATGGTCGGCCTTTGAATTATTTATTTGTTATAATTTTGATAAGTTACAAGATAAGAGTTAAACAGAAACACATTTAAGGATGATAATCTTTATTTCCAAATTGTTCTATACATATTTAGACATCTATTAGAGGGTGACAATACTCTAGAATAATATCATTTAATCATATTATTTTTGTTAGTATTTATGTATTCATTTATTTATATTTTGGTGGAACTGGGGGTTGAACTAATGATCTCACATAGCCTAGGTAGGTGCTCAACCCTTGTGCTAGGTCCTCAGCTCCACTATATTTTGTTTTCCTTAACAACCCTCAGCTCAGCTTTGTGACTAGATACCTGCAGAAGCCTTCACATCTCTTGTTAAAAGCTATAATCTCTCAAACTGTGATTCCCCAGCGCATGGCCCTCTCAGAGTCTCCTGTAACTCTGTAAGTGTGGAAGCTGACATCTTTCCTGATTTCCTTCAAATTCCACTTGGGACCACTAAGCCTTCTCATGTCACCTACCAGCAGCCACTGTCGGCTCCCTCTGTCTCCTGAGAATAGAGGCAGAGACACCTGAGCTCAGCCACCATCCTGACTGACACAGCTTTCCATAGCTTTCCTCTGTAGCCTGGGCTTTGTCCCTGATGATTTCTTTGTGGCTGCACAGGGAACACACTTGCACATTATGTGTGGCTTCTGGGACAAATGGTTAGCACACTGAGCCTTGTGGGTCTCACAAGTCTTGATCCTACTGTGCAGTGCCTGGTTTTTCCATACTTCCCAAGACTAGCAGAGTAGGGAACTTGGACTGTTGATTTGATCTTAGGTTGTGGAATACAGGCTGCAGTGTGCACCCAGCAGAGGCAGACAAGGAGACAAGCAACTAAACACTGCAAACAAGTGGCCAGATTTTCCTGCATCCGCTAGAGAGCTGGACAGCACCTTAACCGCACAGAGCACCTGGGATCACCTGACTTTCACCCCTTGTACATCTGGATATGCTAGGAGAGTGTGTGTCCATCCACAGACGTTAAGTACAGTTTCTTTTCTCATCTGAGGAAGCTTCTGGATGAATGCTCTCCATTCATCTCCTTGCTCCTTTCTCTCTATGTCTTTTTGCTAACAAGGGAGATGATCTATTAATATTCAAAGATTATCTTGGGTTTATCTCTTTTTGGTGTCCGAGTTTTAAGGCAAAGACATTAGCAAGAATTGGTTCTGCAGACCTGTAATCCCAGATCCTCGGGGTACCTGACCTATGGAGTGTGTTCAGCGCCAGTTTGGCTGCTGACTTAGTGAAACCCTGTTCCACAATAAGGGGGGAGGGGATAGCTCAGTATCAAATTCGACCACATACACGGGTCCGTTTAGATCTTGCCCTGCCAGATAGTAAGTCAATTTCCTCTCATTGACTTAATTGATTGGCATCACTAACCTGGTTGACACCATAACAGCCTTGTAATTTGATGCTGCCTCCTTCCACTCAGTGGCTAGGGAGCTAAGCAAGGGCCTAGGAGATAGGAGGGAGCATGACAAGGTAAAGCAGGTGGTCGTAGGTGCGTGGGGAGTCACACTCCCCTCCTGCCCCAGGAGCTTCATTCAAGCTCTTTCTTGCTCGGGTATCCTCTGAGGTGCTCCATCACTTTGCTTTTTCTCCTTTCCATCTCCTCTCTCCATCCACTGGGTCTTGTTTTGCCAGACTGTCCTCAGATTCTTAATGTGGCTAAATATGACCTCACACTTCTGACTCCCACCTGGTATTATAGGATACACCACCATAACTGACTTACTTATATTGTTTGACTGGGGATTGAACCTTGGACTTACTGCATGCAAGACCAATGCTGAGTCAACTCAGCCACACCCCCAGGCTTGTCCCTGTCTGTAGGGTCTGCTATTTTGGTTTGCTGTTCTGCTGTTTTACACTGATGTGAACTCTGTTTTATCTAACAGGCTTGATTTCTACTCAGTTCGTACTTTTCCAAGTGGCTTTTCACCTGCTTTTAAGTCATCTTCTGAAACACTGACAACCCACAAGACTGAACCCTCTGCACTCAGCCTCTTACACCCTTGGCACTCCCCCGTCACTTTCCCCACTTGTGCCCATTCTGTGGACTCTAGAACTTCATAGCATCCAATTTGTTGATTCACACCCTGCCTTTCCTAATCCATCCTTTTGTTCAATTTCACAAAACATGATAGCTTGAGTAGGTTGCAATACTTTTGTTGCATTTATATTTCATTTCTAGAGTTTGTGCCAGGAGTATTTACAAATTTTAATTGCAGTATTTTATTACCCTATTATTCAGAACAAGCTTTCTGACTATTCTTTCATTTATAGGTATACACCAAACATGTTCATTTCGTATTCTGCTTCTGGCTACCCCCCTCCCCCCGACACTATGATCACCTCTCATGGTGTCAGCCTTCCCACTTTGTTCTATCACCAGATTTTCTTCTGTTATAATGAACTCAGGCACCTCAGGACACTATGTTGGCGATGCTCTGGGGTCATGTGTGCGCTGCCTTTCCCTCTGGGGTGTTCTGTTTTTTCTCCCGGTTGTCTTCGGTCAGTACTTAAGAATCTGCTCTGACAATGAGCTGCCATCTTTGCCCCAGGCTCTGGATCTGGTTCTGTTCTTCAATTCAGTTTTGAAGCTGTTGGAAGGTGGCGAGAGCTCACAAACTCATGCTGTTGATTCCTCAACTAATGCACAGAGTCTAGGTAGGAAGTAGAGCTTGACTCCACTACTCTAGCCATTCTCACAGAGCTCTGTCCCTTGTCTACTCTTACTGTGTGGGATGTCATTAAGTCTAGAATCTAATGCACATCTTTAAGTGCAATGTGTTACGTCTATTATGTGTCCTGTCTACTCTTCTAAAGGACTCTAAACTCAACCATTTACTGTGTGTAAGTTAGGCTCTACACTCTGCTGTGTCCAAAATGTACCTGATGCTAGGAAGGCATGGAGTCGCCTATCTGGTCCTCAGCAAATCCCTGTCTCTGGCTTGGGGGCTGTGTCTTCTGATGGTCCATGCTGTCTGTAGTTAAACCTCCCTGGAGTTACACTCAGCTTCTTCCAAGAGTATCCAAGCCTTAGGTAGCAGGGCTCCTTTGTAACTGCCACACATGTAAAGTAACACAAGATCCACCTGAAGAAAAGGATTTAATCTCATTTGCATTGTGACTTTGACCCCCTTGATGGGCTGTTCAAGAGGATCATGGGCATGGGAAGAAATCTTCTGAGCCACCCTGAATTTGGAGGGATGCCACCCACCTCATAAGTTGTTACTGGATGCTCCTTGGAAATTAACAGTGCAGAACCCTCTGAGCTAATAATACACACCCCTTAAGGTGCACTGTTTGTAGCCCATGCTATGTTCTCTCTGGAGTGTTAGCCTTTTTGTTTGACTTCTCTGTTGTAGCCCGATTCTTTGTCCCCCCAGAAAACAGGAATGAGAGGAGAAACATTTCCTGGATAGCGTATCTACAAGCCACTATCACCAAGGTTTGTACACACATGCCCTTAAGGAGAAGCCTGGCCTTGGGCTGATTTCTCAGAGCTTGGTTCTCATTGCATTTTGTTTCGGACTCGCATCTAACATAGGTTTCACACTTAGCTGCATCTGAGTTAGTCTATACATTTGTCTTACATCTCGGATGTCACTGGGGAAGATTCTTGGAGAATAGAGAAGTTCTGATGGGTTAGAAGGGGGTCTTGGGTACAGCTAAAACCTCTTAAGTGTGACGTCACACAGGTGGAGATTGTGAGAACCGGGATATGGTGATGAGGAGCTGGAATACCTATTTGGGAGCTATCATGTTAGCCTGATGCCTATATAGACTTTCTGTCTTCTGCTTTACAGGCAAAAACTATGTTTGGGTTTCCTGTGCCAGCATATATCTTACAAATCTTGTGATGACCTCTTGAGTGACAGAAAACATTTCATGACCTCTTGAAAGGATTTTTCTGTTCGCACAGTCTGGTGTGTGTGTGTGTGTGTGTGTGTGTGTGTGTGTGTGTGTGTGTGTGTGTGTGTGTTGAAATAAATAAGTATACTCAAGACACAAATTCATCCTTTCATATAAGCCCCTGCATATCCTGTCAGGTAAAATAAATCCAGTCAACAATGTAGTTGCTACTAGAGCTGGTGACTGAAGGGTCAAGCTGGGGACCCTGCTTTAATTGAGGGACTCACAGTTTTCTTAAATACATGTGTTGTGTGCACAAACTGGATCTGGTGGGAATTAACAAGTTACTGGGAAGAAATCAAAAGGAAAGGCCATTGGCTAGCTGATGTGAGTTGTGCTAGCTGCTGCCTTCACAGACAGCCAGGGACTGGTCAGCCTGCTGCACTGATGGGCAGATCCCCTCAGGCTTCTCAGAGACCTCATTAGGTACAGTGTCTGAAGCTACTATATACAGAGGCAAGTGAGCAACAGCAACCTGGGCACTGACAATACAGGAAAACAAAACAGGGCATCTAAAATAGGGCAAAAGTTTTAGAGACTTTAACCTATGGTTTTCTCATGTTTGGCTGATATATGGACAGCCTTATATATACTATAACATATATATATGTATATATGTGTATATATATATATATATATATATATATATATATGGATAGGTCTGGCAGGCAGTGAATACCACTAAGTGCCATTTTTGTAGCAGGATTTTATATTTTTAGTTGAGAGCCTAACCTTTAATGGCTGAGCCATCTCTCCAACCCTTTTAGTGGGATTTTTAAAAGTGTGGCCATGCAGAGATGCCCACACTCAACTCCGTTTACCCCAAGAGTTCTTGAGGCAAGCCTCTTCCTCATTGACATGTGGATCCCATGCTTCAAGTGTGCTGAATATACCTCAGAAGTGCCACAGTTGCTACAGAGTGATTGCCAGGGACACCTCATCCTCCTTCCAATCAAGTGCTCTTGATGCCATCAAAGGGACTTCTAACTTTGCAGAAGACATGGTGCTCAGGACCTAGCTATCTGTGAAGGTGGCAGCTATCATCTGGCCAATGGCCTTTTCTTTCAGCTTCTTCCCTGTGATTTAACCATTCCCACCAGACCTACTGGTACACACAACACATGCATATGGGAAAGCAATGAGTCTTCAAAATGCTTCGTAGGGGGTGCCTTCTTTTCTGTTATTGTCCAGTGAATGGATAAAGAAAATTACAGTTTATTCTTGGGTTGTATTTGTTGCCTTGTTCATTGCTGAGACAAAATACTTGACAATAAACAGCATAAGGGAAGAAAGCCTTATTGAGCACTGTCTATTGAGGCAGAGAAGGCATGCACAGGGCCAGCCCTGGAAGGAGCTAGAAGCTGTCTGCTCACACCCTGGAGCATCAGGAGACAGGAAAAGGTGGATGCTGGTGCTCATCTGCTTTTCTCCTTTCTCCCTTTCAGTTCAGTCCAGGACTCTAGCCCATAGGATGGTGCCACACACATTCAGGGCAGGTCTTCTGAGATTAGTTGATGTTCTCTTCTTTGAAGACAATGAAGGTATTTAAGCTGAAAAAGAAATAATAATATGATTGCATTTTTGTTTTAGCTCCATTATTCTGTATATATGCTCAATAGTTCAAATATGAAAAAGAGCAAGATATCTAAATTGACATTGAGAAAAACAAATGTTGACTGTTGTTTGATACCTTAGGATATCTCTCTATGCATTTTCCTCTGGGTATTGTCATATATGTATGTATATATGTATATATATTTCATATGTAAATGTATATTCATGTCTATTCACTTTATGTATAGAATAATTTTCAAAACAAGAATTATGATTCAGAGTAATTAAGTGATTATCTGCATACTAGCCCAAGGGGCATGTCCCACGAAAGTCTTCACTTACCAGGAAACTGGGACAGAGGGGAGGACATCCTATTGGGACTCTAGATGAGAGAAGCATGGGAGAATAGCAAAGTAGAAGGATCCAGAGGGTCCTAGAAACCTACAAGTAGAACATTATGACAGGCAGATTTGGGCCCGGGGTCCCACTCAAACTAAGGCACCAGCCAAGGACAATACAGGCGGTAAACTTTAAACCCCTACCCAGATCTAGCCAATGGGCAGAACATTCTCCACAGTTGAGTGGAGAGTGGGGTATGACTTTCACACGTACTCTGGTGCCTCATATTTGACCATGTCCCCTGGATGGGGAGACCTGGTGGCACTCAGAGGAAGGATAGCAGGCTACCAAGAAGAGACTTGATACCCTGTGAGCATATACAGGGGGAGGAAGTGCCCCTCAGGAACAGTCATAGGGGAGGGGAATAAGGGGAAAATGGGAGGGAGGGAACAATGGGAGGATACAAGGGATGGGATAACCATTGAGATGTAACAAGAATAAATTAATAAAAAATAAAAATAAATTATTTAATTAATTAAAAAAGAATAAAAATTAAAAAAAAAATATCTGCACCAATGCTGAGCACTAGATAAAATTTACTTGTCATATGTGATCAAACCAATACTATTTTGGTGGCACAAACATAGCACAATTCATTGACTGTGGCACAGACAGTTATTCTCCAGAATGTTTAATGGATGTTAAATCAAATCGTTGTTGCTAAGTGACCTTTTAAAAATAAATAATTTCAAACTCTGATATATCCTATGTGGCTCAAGTGCAGTGTGAGAAATGTAGCAGGCAACATTCACTAAGGGATCACTAAAATAGAAATACATCTGTCATATATATGTACATGTTTATATCTATATATAAAACATGTGCATATCTGTACATATTTGTGTGTGTAAGTGTATATATGCAGGTATTTGTAGAGATAGATATATCTACACAGAATTCAATTAAAGTGTTCTTTGAAATACTTAAAAAAAAAAAGATTTAATCAAGTTATTCAAGATATCCCTAGCTGGTCTATTAGAGAACAGGGAGCCCAGACTTCTTCTGGTGGCTTTGTGTTGTTTTCTGTATCTCATGCTGTACCTAGCACTCTGTGTCATTATTTGTGAATTAAGCCCAATTAAGCTAAATTAGACATTTTAGCATTTAGCAACTTTATCAACTATTTTTTCCAGCAAAAATTTCCTCAGGGCTGAGACATCCCAAAGCCTTGGCTGGTACCCTCTAGAGTAAGACCAAGAACCAAATGTTCAGTGCACAGAACAGGTACCGTCTGACCTCACCTCACAAGCCTCGGCACAGAGGTAGCAGGATGGGAAGGACAGGTGCTTCACTGAAGTGCTGATGTTTCCCTTCATATTGCCTCCTGAGTCATCCCGAAACGGGACCAGAGGTTCTGAGACTTCAAACAATTATGAATAAATTTACAGGGCTTCTTTTTTCCCTCTGTTGCTGCTATTTTCACAGCATGGCATTTAAAAATGTGTAGCTCGTTACACACTAGGCATGGAGTGGATACTTAAGAAATAGAAGCTGATGATAACACATGGTGGCAGGAAGGGTAGTTGATGTTGTGTGTGACATTTGTATATTTAATTTAAGGGTAATTGAACAGTTTGAGATATGTTTACAAATTTTCACATCTTATGTTTGGGAAATATGCACCATTAACATTTATTTTTAAATTAAGACAAATCAGCTCGCTTTTTCTCAGTAGGGGCAGCTACATGGCTAAGCGACTATGCGGGGAGTCTAAATAAACTTTGTATCATCTCTCTGCTGAAATGATCATCGACTGTGCGGCAACTCTCCGCGTCCCTCCCCCACTCCCGAAAAGGGCAAGTTTATTTATGATTTACCAATGTCAGATTTCATTTGCATCATTCTAGAGGAAGCGGCATTTGTTTAGCGTCATCTCAACTCACTTAGTAATCTGTCAGTCAGAAGCAAAATGTGACATCTCGAAGGTTCCTTGTGCTCAGAATCCTTCAGGAGCACCGAGAGGCAGCCTGCAGGCAGCTTCCCGAACTCATGGGCACAGTTGCCTTTCCAATCGGATTGTTCCTGGGGTTGTGTTTTGCTAGCCAGAAGTATTCTAGGCTGTGTTTCGTTTGACATGTGTGAGGAAAAGTGTTCACTGTACTGTGCTTCTTAACCAGAAGAAAAACAGTTTGAAATTTTCAAAAGAAGGTGCCATCAACTAGGAAGTAATTTGCTGACGAGGAGTGAGGATGGCAAGGACTCTACTGTAGACCCTGGCCCACAGGCTCCTCATCTGTTACTGTATATACTAAGCCCCTTCACCGTGGCACAGGGAGTAAAGGAGAGAGGCAGGGGGAGAAGCAGAGGAAGTGGGCTGGGTAATGATGTCTGTGCTGCCACCTTTTTACCAAAACCATCCCCATGCATACATATCATGGGTGAATAAGCCTGCCCGGGCTTTCAGGCAGTTACATTAGTTTTTATAATTAGAGAAATTGTTCGAGGACACTTTCATTACAATGAAGTGATAAAGTCAGACTTATCTTTCCATATATTAAGTAAAAGCCAAGAATACTACTGGCCTAACCAGCACTCAAGCCTAAGACATTAACTAAAATCTGTGATTTTGTTCTCATCTTTAGTGAGGTATCTTGGGCGCTTTGGATGTTTCTCTCAGGAGAAACATATCTATAATTTTCATAGGCTGGCAATGCCCTAGAGAAGTCTATAGTTTAGCTCAATATCGCAGTGGAGATGAGTTGGAGAGGGTAACGGGGGACAAATGATGGAGAATACAGCCTCAGCATTGATGAGAATGCAGGAGTGACCGAGCATTTTTGACTTAAGATAGTCCCCTCCAGCAATAAAAGTTGTAGCAGCATGCGGATAAGCAAGAGGGCCAGAAGTTGTGGCTTCATCGAACATGCTCTAAGTCATTTTGCTTTTATTCCTTTGAATTTTAAAAATTATATTGATTTTTCTCTATGGAGAGCTCAAAATGTATGGCCAGTTCTCTCCACGTAACAATACCATCAACAATAACAAAGCTTGAATAGAAAAAAAATACAAGTATTCTTTTTTCTTATGAAGGATGGGCACCGAAGGGTGAATTCATTCACAGCTATAGAACCAACAGTATGTGTGTCTAACCTGGGGCTCCTGAGCTGCCATTGGATACTTCAAGGACAGGCCCGCAGGGCTCCCTGGAGGGTTTATATATAGGTCTGTGTGATGGTTAGCATGGACTGATGGCTTAATGGGCTTTAAATCAACATGAAAACAAGTCTCCAGGTATGCATATGATGGAGTATGTAGATTAGGCTAATTGAGGAAGGAAGGCCTACAATAAATACTGGCAGCAGCATTCTGTGCGTGAGATCCTGACTGAGAAAACACCAGGGAAGGTAAGCTGAGTGTGTTGTCCATCTTTCGCTCCTTACTACAGATGTGATGTGACCGGTGCTTTCTGCTTCTTCCGCCACCCCCTCCCCGCCATCGTAGTTTGTATCCCCTGCATCTGTCAGCCAGAATAAACCTTCTTTCTTTCTGAACCTGCGTGTGTCAGGTAGTTTGCCACAGCAATGGAGCAAGCAACTCATATAGTCTACCACACAGAAGCATAGCTTACCTTTTACCTTCGGAGGAGAGATTTTTTTTATATACTTCAAGTTTTAAAGGTAGATTGATATTTCAGGTTCACTAATGAACTTGAATTAGATTTAAGTAAAATCTCGACCCACCTCAACATAAACCATGGGGATACATGGTATAATCAGTTGTGTGAAGAGGTAAATCTCCTCTTCGGACCTGGGCTCTGGTCTTCTGTCTTTTGACCAGAAGTGGGCTTGGTGATGTCACCACAAGCTCCTCATGTGGCTACCCAATGAATGATTCTGACTCTCCTGTCTGCTTGACATCTTTACGCCAGCTCAAGGTCTTTACAGCTCTTTTTAATCTGGAAGAAAAAGCCTCTTACTTGGCCCCTCCTACAATGCATACCTCCTAGCTGCCTGCCCCTTCCCAGCGGCTTCACCACTGTAGTCCTGGCTTCGCATGCTCCTCCTTCATCTTGGCCTCAAGTTTGGTTGAAGTCCTTCTCAGGTCTGGCATGTAGTCGCCCCGGTGTGTGTGCCAGCGACTGCCCAGTTTCTGTGGGTTCAAAGGGAATCAGCTAGAGAACACCTGCTGCCCTGGGCTCGTGTTTCCGGGGGATTAAACAAACAACCTCTGATCTTCTGGTCTTCTGCATTAAATGCCACATTTCTGCTGAGGCCCCAGTAATGCGGTAAACTGTGAAAACCTCACCAACCTCGCTGGGGCTGACAGGAATCTAGCTTCCCATGTTCAGTGACAGGAATGGTCCATTCGTACCACACTACCACCTTGCACTGCCACCCCGGCCTTACCTCAGGCTCATTCTGCCCAATACAGCGATACCTAGCAGCA
The DNA here is from genome assembly GCF_903995435.1 of Acomys russatus. Lineage (NCBI taxonomy): Eukaryota > Metazoa > Chordata > Mammalia > Rodentia > Muridae > Acomys > Acomys russatus. The sequence goes on along the minus strand of NC_067163.1, from coordinate 10,318,194 downwards.
ACAACTGTCTCTTGGAGAACTTTGTAGTTTTCTCCATCAGGTCTGATTCAACTCTGATTCAGTTCTTGAACAGCCTGCACGGGTTCGCAGTTCACTGCTGGCTGCGTGCATGGTGAGCCAAGAAGAAAGACTGGCCTCAATCAGCTTGCTATTTCTTTTCACAAATGCTAATCTCGTGTTGATTCTGATTAGCCTAACATATAAAAGTCCCGGCAATAAAGATGCATGGTCTGTCAAAAGTGCTATTATCCATTTTTAGTGTTTAAACATAATGACTGTAGGAAATAAAAACAAACACTGTAAAATGAAATTTCATACCTCTTTTCTTAGAGGTGTAAAAGCCATGCTTTCCTGTGCAGCTACCCAGGTTTGAGTTATGAGACACTAAACTCTGTGCTTTTTGGAATGAAAATCCTAAGCACTGTTCTCTCAGCCCGTGCTGATGCTATACGAGTCATTTCCTCATTTTAAATAAGAAGCTCATGTTGCTTTCATAGAAAGATTGTATTTCCTGAAAGTCTTTCCGTATTGCTTGGATGGTATTTTCCATCTCCTTATCTTCTGTAGAGTAGACAGAGCATGATAACATCCTTGGATGAAATGCCCGCAAGGTCAGGTATTGCAGATGGAAGCGCGAAGTTATGTGAAAATCCCCTGTGATTACTCAGTCCCTACTGTCCCCAGGAGAGAAGGGACAGATGCTTACAGAGACAGTTTGTGTAGAGCATCAGAAGGTGGAACATTGATGGGGGATCTTGCAATCTCCACAGGCATATCGCCTACAGAAATTGCAGGTAGGAAGAGGAGGGCATTAGGGTTCCCTGTGTCTCTCTGGGGTACTATAGCTACAAACAAAGTCATGGTGACCCCCAAATGTGACTCATCTTGTACCCAGAGAGCAATCCCATGTACTTTCAGGCTTCGACTACCCCTGTTTTATTAAAAAGTCATAGTATTATATATTTCATTTCACCATAGATTTTTTTTTTTTTTTTACCATACGGACAGAATCTTTGACTCTGGGGATCTGTGGTCTACTGAGCATCTTTCCAGTGAGGAGTGAAGGGTGGGAGGGGCTGCTTATTGCCATTTTGGTGTCGTCACTAAACAGATGCTTTTCCTTGGAAGATCTCTTTGGAGGGAAAATAGGTTAATGTAAAAAAACAAAAAACAAAACAAAACAAAACAAAAAAACCATGGGCTTTGAAATCTAACCCCCACACCCTTAATTAACTGAGCAGAATGTGTTGAGTCATTTCTCTTTCCCCATTTATTAAGCAGGAAAAAATTATTCAGAAACTGAAGTTTGTGTGGATTGGGCGCATATGAATGTGCTGGTCATTCTTGGGTCATGTGCAAAGGTCTCACCACTGCATTTAATGTTAATACCTTGTGGTTTTTACAGAAAACTTTACATATTTTTGGAACAGGCAGATGAGAGTATTAAATTGTTTTCCTGCATTTACCAGTATAGAATTTGCTGATTAGGAAAACAGCAAAGGCAATCTATTGTATTTATTTAGAGCTAAGTGAATAAATGACACAGCGACACAGCGGGACCATATGTGAGCTTCAGTGACCTTAGGTGATCTTAGGTGATCTTCAATAACCTACATATTTTTAAGTTTCTTCTTGGTGAACTTGAATCTCTATGATTTCAGAACTAGAAGTGGTATGCTATACCTCTGTAAGGAAATAGAAATTAATCGCTTATAATTGGTGACTACAATATTGTGCATACATTATAATATTGTGTTTGTGTGTGATAATTACTGCATCTCCCAAGTGTCACACCATGCCGTCTTTGTCCCCTGTCACTCCTCTGACATGAGGTGGCCTGGACTGGGAGGCGATGACCTCTGCCCCCTCAACCCTTGCCACCTGAGATACTTGGGTGAGCTGACTCCAGGATCTTGAGAGTAGGAGAGCTCTCCCTGCCCCTCACCAGCTGCAGCACTTGGGATAGTAGCCTCTGCACCTCACATGGACAAGGCAGTAGGCCTGTCTTTGGACAAGGAGATGTAGGTGAGTCAGCCCTGAGAGCAAAAGCACAGAAGTAGCCTGGAGAGCTGGCCCTGGGGTAGGAGAACTGCTCAGTGGGTAAGATCACTAGGTACTCTTGCAGAGTTCTGAAATTTAGTTCCCAGCACCTATACAGTAGGTCAGAGCCTTGGGTAACTCCATATCCAGGGAATCTGGTACCATCTTCTGGTTTGCAATGGCACTAGGCATACATGGTATACTTACATACATGCAGGCCCAAGACTTATATACATAAAATAAATTCTAAAATCCTAATAATAATTAAAAAAAATGACAAATGGAAGGTTTCAGATTTAATCACAATATATTTGATATGATGTATTAAACATATAACTTTTTAATTCACAGAGTTTATAATTGGTGGATTAAATATATATTTACCTAAATTATATATATTAAATTATTATATATTTACATGTGTGCTTGAAGCATTTGTCACATATGCATTAAAGTTCCATGGTATCTATTAGAAAGTTACATATTTATCTTTAGATAACATACACAAAATCAAATATGTATGCATGTATATGTGCACACATGGACACAAATACACATATAGATTCCCAAATCAATCATACATTGAGTTCAAGCCTTTTTCCTCTATTTCTGCCTAGGGATCAACCCATAGGGTCTCTTTGCACAAGTTAAGCGAAGCTTTCTGAATCCTGAAATCTGAGTTGTAAGTGTCCAAAGAGACTGGAGGGAAAGAGCAGGCTATGCCCCTTGGCTGTGTCCATCGCCTGTACTCTCCTTGTGGGTGTGACCTGCTCACAAAGGTCAGTGCAGGGTGCAGGCTGTCTCCAGGTCCTGAAATACATTCTTCAGAGGGTGGCAATGGCCTGGAGAGGCTGTTGGCAGGTCACTCTCAAGGCTCCTGTGAAATGTTTCCCTGGTGTTAATTGCGTTAAGCTTATGGGGATTTTATATTTGATCGTGCTTATTTTCTCGTTTTCTTTGAACAACTAAAGAAACATTGTGGTTTAATTTGAAGATACATAAGGGAAATATGTCTCTTTGGGAAATTCCTGCCAGAGTGATTTGTCAGCAGGAAGGTTAACTATTACTATGATGGCATTTATCAAGTACCCGGCTTGCCTCTGACTCTTACAGCTAAACAGAACCAGGGGCAATTATGTGAGAAAGAGCAAGAGTTCTGAGTGTGGGCCAAGCAGTCTCTCTTTGTTATGTCATTAGGACTCAATCATTTTCTTTTGTGCCTCTCAATAATGCAGTTAGGGAATAATATTAAAATATAAAACATATTTTAAATTCATAAACCACCATAAACTGACACATTATTTGAAGCAAATAGCTGCTGAATTTGATATGAGAAAACATGAAAAGTTTTCAGATATAAAATCAGCATAAAGACATTTATTAGCATATGTGTTTAATAAATACTGCATTAACATATTTGGTTAGATAATTTAGGTGTTTGGAAGACTCAGCTCTTGACTCTCACATGACATCAAGTTCTATAGGTCTGACTGGAGATCTGTCAATAAGAAATACTTAATGATACCAGAAAAGTGGTGTGTTTGAGATCATTTATTTCTGTGTAAACTACCCCTTCGATCTGACCAGCACTAATCCATATTCTTCATCAAACCATAGTTTTTCGTGTACTCATTTCTGAGGAGGTAGTAAGCATTTGTTGAGTACCAGTAGATAAAAACTAAGCCCTGCTACAGATGGCAAATGTTCCTCGGAAACAAAGGAGAGCATGGTGCCTCCTGTGGTCCTGTGCTCTCATCCCTTACAAACTCTAAGAAACATCACTGTGTCACAATTGTAGTGTTACCAAACTGATCCCAGGGTTGAATCAAGAGAAAGCCACCTGAAGATCCCTCTGTTGAGATGGAATTCCTCAAAGTCCTAAGGAAGGACAAGGCATTCGTTATTCATTAGTGTATTTCCTGTTGGTTGAGGAAAGACAAGGCCTCCTGTTGCCTAAGGAAAAAATGCCTATGTTTATTTATTTCAAACTGAGAAGTCTGTGATCTGTGATGCTCCCCTGACACACATCAGGGGACAGACTATCACTCATCAAAAGGGCAGGGATGGAGTAGGGACATAACTGCTAGGAAATCTGAACCAGAATATGTTTTATGTGACACTCTTGATTGTGTCACCTCCCCAAAGGTTTTAAATGGTTAGTTTGTCCCAGAGTTGATGCAGCAGAAATACATCTGAAAGCCACTAAAGAAAAGAGGGTCAGTGGTTAAAAACAAGGAATAATAATAAACCACAAAGTTCACCATGACCAAACACTTATGAGAATACTTCCATCCTGGATTATTTGTACCAATGATAAATGAAATTTCGACTTGGAAGGAAGCTCTGCAGGAAGGCTCAGCCCTTGGTTTCCACCAAACACTGCTCATGTACAAGAAGATTGTGCCCTGTGCATATCTCCTTTGAATCTGATGTTTTAAATGAAGGGAAATTGTGCACAGAGCTGAAAGGAATCCCAGGAAACTCTTTGGTTGGAAATGAGATGACCACACCATTCTACTCTCTCTTTTTTTAAAAACTCTGTGTCATTTTATGATTATTATAATTTATATAAGAGAAATGTGATTATTGAAGAAAGGTAATTTTTCATGAATAGCTTCATTTTAGTTTGCAAACTGCTTTAACAGTTAAATCCCTCTATATCACTCCAGTGTGCTCAGTCTGGAACTTAGGCTCAGGTTTATCCTGGTTAGCTTTGACTGTAGGGTCTACACAGCCTAGAGTTACTCAATCAAGGAATTGCCTAGAGAGTATTGACCTGTGGGTGAGTGGGGGGGGTGTCTTTATTGATAAGTGACAAAGAAGGGACAAGCCCACTGTGATAGACACCATTTTGTTGGGTTGTATAAAAAAACTAGCAAAACATGATTGAGCAAGTAAGCCAGCACGGAGCATCCACCATTGGCTCTCCTATGTTCCTTGGCTTAATGAACTCCTCCTGATTGTGTTTACACTGCATGGTATAGCAAGAAGCCCTGCCTCCAGATTCCTGCCTTGAGTTCCTGCCTCAACTTCCCTCAGTCATGAACTGCCACCTGGAAGTTTAAGCCAAATAAACTCTTCCCTTCTGCAGACACTTTTGGTCAGAGTCCTGTATCATGTCAACAACAAGGAAACTAGAATGAGGGTCAGTGATATCAAGATTCTATTAGTTTGCGTCTGTCAAGAGGGTTGCGATTTGAAAGTCTTATGGAGTCATCCTATGGAGTAGAGGCCAAGCCATATGCAGACGGCACCTGGAGATTCTTACAGTATTACTTGTTAACTTTTTGCATTGCCACTGTCATAATTATTATTTTAATTATTTATTATTTCATTAGCATAAGCCTCATCTTTATAAGCTCATCTCTATCCTCCCTTGTCATGGAAGCAGGTAGCTAAATAGTGGCATCCCAGGTAGCTCCTTCCTTGGGCCCCTGCTCCAACTTTGTGGTTTGTTACAGACAAACTCAATGTTGATTTTAACTGCCATTCACAAAAGCAGGACGCTTGATGTAGAAGTGCTTCAAGCCCCACTGGACACTTCACAGTTCTTTGGACCCAGCTAATGACATACTCTGCATCAACAAGCTACAGGAAAGTCATCTAAAATATGTGCAGCAGGCTAGAGACATGGCTCCATCAGTGGAGTACTTGCCTTACATAGAGGGGTACCTACGTACTTTAACATTTAAATCCTTGAGAACACACATTAAAAACATAGTTAGACATGGTAGTGTTTGCTTGTAGTCTCAGTGGGGGTAAATGCAGATTTCTGAAGCTCTCTGGCCATTTAGAAAGCCTACTTGGCAAATCCCATGCTAGCGAGAGGCACTGTCAGAGTGAAAATAGCAGTAACTGGAGTCATGAAGGATTGTACCAGAAGTTGTCCTCCAATGTCCACACAAATGCACCCATAGGTGCCCATGCACCTCTGCGCACACATACACCTCCACAAACACTGACTCAACAAATAAATATCTATATTGTCATAATCTCTTCATTTTAAACCCCAAATCTAGTCAGAGTTTGTGCAAATGCTCTCATTTATAACTGATCATCATTTTGCAAGCTTGGCTTCAGTTTTATAAAATGTGTATGAATTTAATAAAAATGTGTATGAATTCTTCTACACGGCATTTTCAGTTTTGTGTCTTAACTGTTTTGACTGGAGTTTTCCATATTTATTGACATCTATGGTGTGTGTCCTATGAGGCTTGGGAAGATACAGCCTAACAAAATTGGAGTTAGATGGTATTTACGTGGTTAAGTCCTTACTTTGGACACTAATTCTCTGAGGCCCTGGGGGCCCTGATTGAAGTAGGGTGATCCCCACATCTCCTTATAATCTTTGCAGCATGGAGAGCAGGGGTGTAGGGCTTGCTGTTGGCTTGGCCATACCCTGATTATGTCCTACATATTGTCATTTTATCACAATAGCAAACATTGGCGTCTGCTTCAGTTGCCTATGGTTTACCTCCCGTCTCTCCCCATATGTGTTACGCTCTGCCACACGCAATCCTATTCTCCTTGTCTGCATCTTATGCCCTCAGAGTTCAGCAAAGCGCTGTGGCACAGCACTGTGGGTTCTTGCTTAGGCAAGAGAAGAAAGTGTTTTCTACAGCTCTCCAGGTGGACTGTGTGGAGAATCGCAGATGTGGCTTTCTTTGAGGCTACTTTTTCTGTGCTTGATGGCTCCCTTCCTGACTGCCCCCATAGATTTGCCTGTGTGGATGAAGCCTCACATGGACACTGTTCCCAAGTCTACCAGTTGTACTGGGATTTGACCAAAACTTCACTTTCCATCACTCACATCCAAATACAGTTGTCCCTTGAAGGACTTCAGTCCCTCGCCTGGGTGGCCTTCACTCAGCTTCTACATGGATGTGGCATCCACCTGGATAGAAATTGACCACCTCAAGGAAGACAGCTGTCCCACCTGATTTCTGTTCTTTTTTTCTTTCCTTCATTTCTTTTCTATTTTTATTTTTTAATCATACTTTATTCAGATTACATCCCGATTATTATCCCGTCACTTGTGTCTTCCTGTTCCCACCCTCCCTCCCTCTATTACCCCATTCTCTTTGCCATGGCCTCTGACAGAAGGGGCCTTCCTCCTCCACCATGTAAGAGTGGTATGGGAGAAGGGAGGGCAGGATGAAAGGACCCAGAGGGTTCAGGAGACCCACAAGGAAACAATCAAGGACAGTGGATTTGGACCTGGGAGAGGGGTGCTGAATAAACTGTTGCACCAACCAAGGATATTGCAAGCAGTAAAGCCAGACCCCCTCTTCAGATCCAGCCAATGGACAGCTCGTGTTCCATGGATGTGGGAAGAACAGGGACTGCCTCTGGCATGAACTCTGGTGCCCTCAATTTCATCATTTCCCCTTGTTGGCAAGGAAATGGAAGCAGGCTATTCTATCTTCATTTCTGTTTAGTTTTGTTGTTTTATGCTGACAAACTTAGGTTCCTTTCTCCTTATATTGCTATTTTAGCTCTTTCCTTTGTAGTTACCTAAGAATTACACATAATACCCCCAAATTATGAAACCATCTGAAATCAATACCAATTTAGTATTACTTATATACAAAAATTTTGATCATTTCTAACTTCGGGCTATTGATTTTGCAAATTGTATCTTTATATAATAATATCCATCAACATAAATTTAAAATTATTTAATGTATCTATCTTTCAAATAGTACAGAAAGCAAAGAAGCAAAGTTGCAAATCAAAATGGTGATATTATTTTTCATATATATATAAGTATATATATACACAGCTTTTATGTGTGTGTGTGCATGTGTGTGTGAGTGTGTACTGGTTTTTTTTTTTTTTTTTTTTTTTTTTTGAGTGTGTACTCTTATGGGCAAGCTAATTTTCAGTAGCTTGAAGTTATATCTAAGGTCGTTTTATTTCAATTTCAATAGCTCCCCTCAGGAATAATGTCAGGGTCAATTCCATTTATAATGAACTCATTTGCCTTCGTTTTTTCTGAAAGTGCCTTAAATGTTGTCTTTTCCTTGGGGGTAGATCTGCAGCAAACAGAGTTCTCACCCCATGGCTGTTTCTGCATGTGTTTCTCACATGTTTCTACTGAGGGATCCATCATTTGTGCTGGGTTCTGTTGGTCTTTGTCCATGCATTGCTTTTGTTTCTACCCTGTGCTACAATGATTGATGACCCAAAGCCCAGGCACTGTGATATCCAGAGCACAGAACAAAGGGGATCTTATATCACCCAGGGATCTCTCTCAGACGCATTCCCATGGGTGTACCCCAGTATCCCATTAAATTGAACTGGATCACAAGCTCTTTGTTAAACACATTTCTGCAGGGGATTTCCTTGATTGGATGAAACAGTTTATACAGGGTGAGATGGATGATGAAGTGTCATCCACTCTATCCAGGATACACATGGTAATTAAAAACTTTTCTGTGGTGTTAGAACCCCAACAGGAGGCTTGGGAGCCTTAGAGGGGAAACTGCACACCTGTGCAAAGGGATCATTCCTGTTTCAGTTCAATGTAGAGCACATTCAGCATTTAAAATTGAATATCATTTATTGAACTATACATTTTATAGATCCTACTGATTATCACCTGCACTGTGATCCATGGGGTGTAGACAAAGCTGCCTCTCTGTAGTCACTGGCCTTTCCCCGAATCCTATAAACTGACCCAACTCAAGGGCAGTCATCAAGAACAAATGAGCTTCTAATTAAATTTTCACCTCTTCAATAGAGGAAAGAACTAAACCAACGAGTGTCACTATCTTTTCACAGGCAAAGATGTCTTTGATTTTTAAGAGCAAAGCTTCTCTTTAATGTGGCTGAGCTGTCTTCAGGATAAGAGAATTCACTTTGAGTCAGGAGCGCTGAAGCTCTGAGTGTGTCTCGCATAAATTGTCTGGGTGTTTTCCTAATGGCCGCACAACCTTCTGACAAGGTTTCTTTCTGTTGTAGTGACCCAGGGAGGTGTGGCTCTGGTCTCTGACATGTGTCCAGATCCGGGAATCCCAGACAATGGCAGAAGAGCAGGTTCTGACTTCAGGTAAGAAACAGAACAGAAAATGAGTTACTTTCTAACACTTATGCCTGAACTGCCATTTTTAACTCATTTATCCTGTTGATGGAATGATATAACTTGTCATTAATTAGAAGCTGCAGTATTTTCAGAACTCTAATCATATTATGTTGATAATTTCCAAGTACCCTGACACTAATGGCTTCAGCAACTAAGCTAGGCTAAAATTTTGAATCTGAAAGAATGTGAAAATGTAGTCTTTAGATTTTCTTATATTTAAAATCATGTCACTTGATAATCTAATGCTTAAAAGTAAATAACACAAAAATTTTGTTATACACGCATAATTATTGCCTCAAATAAACTCTTAAGGTGACAAATTCTACTGGCCTGCAGTGCCATTTTCTACCAAGATGCTACCAATCATTTTAGGATTAGGAAGACCTGGAGACCCCTTAGCAGTTCCTGTACCGTGGTGCAGCTTTGATGACAAACACTCCAGGGCTTTGGATTTTCTTCTCGTCTCTTAGTTCAGAAATCTAACGTTTGTCACCTTAAGTGGGGGGCTAGTAAAGAAGAGTAATCTGAAGCAAATCAAGAGTGAAGGGCACAAGAAAGATTTCCTTCCTTAAAAGCTGCCCATTTATTTGAGAGATAGATGGAATTAAGGCTACTAACATGGGCTGGAAAGCTGTGCTAGCCACGGAGAGGGAAGGGGATGGATGTTCAGTGAGCCTGGCCGAGCCACAGTACCATTAAAGAGGATGAGGAAACAGGATGCTTCTCTTGCTGCTATCATTAGAGTTTATGTCACCAGTTACACAGAGTTGTAGAGGAAATGAGCTTTCTTCTTCATGTTTTTACTTCAGATCCTAGTCTGGGAAGTCTAAGGTCAAGGGACCACATCTTGCAGAATCTGGCCATGAGGCAGGCTGTTGCTTTAATATCCCATCTCTGGTCTGCCGTATGACTCACTTTACTTAAACCACCTCCCAGTTCCTACCTCTAAAGACCACAGCTGTATTGAGTTCTCACCCTTACCATGTGGGATTGGATTTAAACTACCCAGTCCACAGTGACCCACAGCATTGGCAAGCACTGTTCTTTTGTAGCCAAAGAAACAAAGCACAGCTGTAGCAGAGGGAGCACCAAAGGCTACATTTTAAACTCCGGGCTCTGACTAATAGCTTAAAGGTTTGATGGTTGGTTGGTTGGTTGGTTGGTTGTTGGTTGTTGTTGTTGACTTGGCATGTTAGAGTCATAATGGGATGAAGGAAACTCAATTAAACAGTTGCTTCCATCAGTTTTGCCTACATGCCTGTGGGCATTTTCTCCATCAATGAATGATGGGAGTGGGTCTAGCTCAGTAGGGTTGGTGGTCCTAGGCTATAAAAGAAAGCAGGCTCAGCAAGCCAAGAGGGACAAGCAAGTAAGTAGCACTGCCTCCTTGGTTTCTGCTTTAGTTTCTGCCTCACGTGCCTGCCCCGCCACCTTACCTCCATGATGGTGTTCTGTACCCTATAAGCCAAATAACCCTTTCCTCACCACCCCAGACGCCCACCCTCACTAATTTTGTCAGTGTTTTATCACAGCACCAGAAAGAAAACTGGTACAGAAAAAGTGGGATTTTGATTTGCTGGCCTTGACCATACTGTTTGGGAACTCTGTTAGTTAATGTTTCTATTGCTGCAATGAGAAACTATGGCAAAAGCCAAGTTGGGGAGGAAAAGGCTTATTTGGCTTACACTTCCAGATCATAGTCTACCACTGGATCAAGTCAGGACACGAACTCAAACAGGGCACAAAACTGTAGGCAGGAGCTACTGGCTTGCTCCCCGTGGCTTGCTCAGCCTACTTTCTTTTCAAACCTAGGACCACCAGTCCAGGTATGGTTCAACCTATAATGGGTTGGGCCCTGCTCCATCAATCACTAAGTAAGAAAATACCCTACAGCCAGATCTTACGGAGACATTTTCACAGCTGAGGTTCCTTCTCTTTCAGGTACTCTAGCTTGTGTCAAATTGGCATAAAACTAACCAGCACACGGAATACTGTGAAAGGATTTTGGACTTTGGCCTGGAAAGGGCTTTGAATGCCCAGAGCTTAACGAGCTATAGTGGAATCTCAGAATATAGGGCTGTTCTTAGAGACAAGGATGATTGAGGCCCGTGAAGTCAGAGATGTTCACATGATATTTTGTACTAACAATCTGTGGAGATGAAACCTTTTTTCACCAAGGTGATAGATACCTGTGAATAATAAGAGGCCACTATCGTTGAGGAAAAATCTTCTCAGAAGTATTTCTTCAGGGTTAGCACAAAGAGGCTGTAATGAGTCAGCAATTTGGCAGATACATTCTACATGGTACTGGTTTAAAGGCAGGAAGGTGTCATGGTGCACAGCTGAGGCTTGGCAAGGTCAATGCCTCACTGACTCGAGGCCAGAATGGCCACTGATAAAGGTGCAGCCTTCATTTCTATTGAGAGTTCAGCAAAAGGGAGAGGATGGAACCATGAGACTACCCCAAGGACAAGTTTATGGTGAAGTCAACCTAAGCTTGCAAGACAGGCTGTGTCTGTTGTGGAGGGCAGGGATGGAGAGCAGCAAACTGATCCAAGCTCTCTGGATCCCAGAAGATTAACACTGAGTCCCAGATGCTTTACGTTGGGCTCTTTTTGCTGTTGGATTTGCTGTTGCTGGATTAGATTGTAACTGGGCCCTGGTTTTTCTCTCTTAGACAAAGAGAGTATGTAGCTTGCACACACACACACACACACACACACACACACACACACACAAACACACACACACGAGGAGCCATAGTTAACAGTGTTTGTGTTTTAAAAAAGACATTGAACTTTTAACGTGTTGGAATTTCAAAGATGGACTATTTTATGTTGTGATATTGACTGGGTAACACGAGGTAGTGGGAAGCTGACTGAATCTGCCTCTGAAGACATCACAGACTTCTCTTTTATTGTCTTAGTTTCTCTGGGTTTCTGTGTTCTCCAAGCATACAACAACCAAGACAATAACCCTTTGGAAATGGCTGGAAAGAAACATCTCAAGAGTGCTTTGATTTTATTTTGGGATTTCTTTTTTTTTTTTAATTTTAATTGTATTCATTTATTCAGATTACAACTCAGTTATTATCCCATTGCTTGTATCCTCCTGTTCCTCCTTCCCTCCCACTTTCACCCTACTCCCCTCTCCTAGGTCTAAGCCCAAGGGGGACCTCCTCCCCTTATTTTGAGATTTCATATGAGTTTATTGCGAGACAATTCTTCAAGGAGGAAAGACTTAACTTTTGCTTTCCAATTGTGTATTTCTTTGCCTTGTCTGAACAGGCAGCCTGGAACCTTATTACAAGGTTGGTTGAAAACGGATGCTATCTATGGCTTCTTTATTCCTAAGCTGAGGAGGAAGGAATTCTGATTTTAGAGTGTGATATCAGCTGTAAGTTTTTCATGGCAATCTTTATGAGGTTGAGTATGTAGTGATCTATTTTGTACTTGCTTGGAATTTCTTAACATAAGTGGATATAAGATTTTTGAAAACAATTTTCTACATCTACAGAGATGGTTTTAGTTTACATGCTTAAGTTATTAATATAATGTGTTGATACATCTTCAATGTATCAATCTCAGATTCAGTGACAAAGTTAATATGGCCAAGATGTGTTGAACTTTTAAAGCATCCTTTGCTCTTCTAGTGTTAGGCAGGGAGAGAAGGTTTCATGCATCCCAGGCAAGCGCATAGATTATGTGCAGCCCCTGGTGTTACCCTGCCTCATGTTCTTAGATTTCACTTTCTGAAACTTTACATTCACCTTACAGCTTTGTGAAGTATAATCCTATAAGGACTCTGGTTGCATTGTTATCGTAATGTTTATCTTAAAAAATTAGTTGGGAAATCTTTCCTCTAGAATATTCTAGAAGTGCTTGTACATGGCTGGCAATGAGTTTTCCTTAGATGCTGAAGAAATTCACTGGTGAACCCACCATGAGAGGACTTTTCTTATGAGAAGTCTTCAGCCTACTGACTCAACATCTCCTTCACATACACATCTCCTTCTGTTATGTTTTAATAGTTGATGTCTTTGAGAGGATTTTAAGTTTTTATTGAAGCCAACAAAATTACTGACACAAAATGTGCCATAGTGCTTTCTACACTTTTACCTTGAGTGTTTAAAATGTATTTAGTTATCATTTCTGTAAGCAATAATTTTATTTTTAAAAATTACATATAGCACATCAGGTTTTACTATGGGAATTTCAATTATTATCCATTATTTCCTGTCTTCATCTGTATCGGTTCTTCTACACCTCTCTGTAGTACTCTTCCTCTCACAGGGATTTTGTTTTCATGTTTCATGTTTTATACTATTGTCATTCTTCTTCTTGGTCACCTCTTTTTCTCATCCCTCTTGGGAGAGGGGAGAGGAGAGAGAGAGAGAGAGACAGAGACAGAGACAGAGACAGAGACAGAGAGACAGAGAAAAAGAGAGAGCACTTCAGATTTTTACTTCTGAGTTTGGGTTATCTTGTTTAATGTAATCATATTCAATGATATCCACTTTTTTGCGGACTTCATAATTCCTTTCTTCTTCATGGCTGCATAAAATTCTACTCTGTATATATGCCATATTAAAATTATTAGACTTGTTTATTTTATATGTATGAGCATTTGGCTTGCATGTATGTATTTGTATAACGTTCATGTCTGCTGTGTTCTGAAGTCAGAAAAAGAGTATCAGTTCCTCTGGAACTGAAATTGTGGATGGTGATGAGTTACCCTGTGGGTGCTGGGAACTGAACCTATCACTTCTTCAAGAGCATCTAGTGCTCTTAACCACTGAGGCATATTTCCAGGCCCTGTACTACATTTCCACCATCCATTCTGCAAGGTGTGAGTATCTGGGTTGATTCTGAATCTTTTAAACTGACAGTGGCATCACAGCTCAAATTCTCTGTGTTCATATTTTCTGTTTTGATTTGTTAATCTGACAAGTCGTGTTTCTGATCCTCCAACAGGATGGCTTTCACTTTATTTATTTATTTATTTATTTATTTATTTATTTATTTATTTAACTTTTTAGCTTCAGTTTCATAGATCTGGTCATCATTTCTTCATTTATTCTTCTTATTTCCTCAACATCACCCTTTGAACCATGGGCTTCGTCTGTTGTTCTTTTGTCTCATTTCTTAGAGTCGAGGTCTGTGACCTAAGGGCACGCTCCCACTCTTCTGCTACAGTTCCTTATGTTGCTCTCTATCATGTGTATATAATCCTCCTTCTGGTGCATGTGCACACAGGCAAAACACTTATACACATACTTTTGCCAATTTATTTATACCACCTTATTGATAAGACTATGCTAGTTCCTATTAAGCATTCCTCTCATGTTTCCATGTAAAGATTGTATGGTTTTCTCTAAAAAAACATTTAGTTTCCAGTGCTAAGACTCAAATAGAGGGCTGTGCATTCTCACATAGTGCTGCGCCACCCCCCGTCTCTGTCCCCAGTTCCAGTTTGTAGTAACAGTTTTCACTCTGAAATCACACTCGATAACACTACAATGTCTCCTTAGAAGCATCTTCAAGTACTAAGAATCTGTCAAACTCATGGTGGTAGACAGGGCTTCAGAATTTCTCAATTATCGCTAGACAGCTTTGCTTTCTCATTGGTAACAAAAACATAATGTTTTCCTTGAAGTTAAAGATATATTTTAATGAAAATTTCTCATAGAAAATATAATCTTATCAATCACAGTTTGTCAGTCATCCAGATAAATAGGTTCTCAGTGGAGAGACAATCAACCAGTTGGCTGAGATGTCAAGCACGCATGTCCTTTGTCCTCATGACTGACACTCTGAGATCCCAATCAGCACTGGAGAGGCACTGTGGATTTAAAGGATATGTTCAGTAAATTCCAAAACCATTCTTGCTTTACAGGGGATGTTCTTAGGTGGCCCTGGCCTTTTCCGTGTAAGGCACACTGTCCTTGCCTGCATGCTGTATTCACCATCTGGCAACACAATGGAAAGGTCCTGTTGTGTCTTTATGTTGATTTACAAGAACTTTGATTTTACAGATCCTCTGAAAGGGTCTTTATTCAAGGATCAGTGGGTCACACCATGAAAAGAGATGCCTAGGCACACAAGCTGGGTATCTACAGCCCATGAGTGAAAAGACACTATTCAGAGGCATGGTTCCATTGTAAGTGGAGTTGGGTGGAATTGAATTGAAGGTCATCTGTACCGGTGTCATTGCACAGTGACTACAGGCATCAGATGCACATGACCTGCATGTCTTGATTATACTCACTATCTGTTTTCTATGTCACTGGAAAACCCATGTGTTCACATACAGTCTGATGCACTCTGCCCCATAAGGATACCTTGAATCTTGGTTGCAGGGAAGTGTGAAGGCAGCCAGTCTGTAGGTTTACCACACTGCTCATGTTTACAACAGAAAAGGGATATTTTTCATTTCTTCATAATTTGAGCACTACTTTTAATAGAAATCAGTTCAGTTCTTTCTAAATTCATATAATCAATATTAATGACTATTATATAATCCAGATAAATGACTGATGTGGTCAAGATGAGCTGGATGTAATTATAGCAGGCACTCTAATTATATGTAATTCGGGTCTGCTTTTTCTTTGAAGATGGCTCAGTTTATTAAGTTGGTAAAATATCTGTTGTCTGGTTTTGTTTGAGTTATTATTGTTTCTTTGGAAACCTTTGTATTTTTTTAAGGCAATCTAAATATTAATTCCAGTGTTATCAATAAATTATTCAAAGTTAATGGAGCCTAACACAAAGCTTTCCTATTTGAATTAAGTCTGTGGGACAAAGGTTTCCAAAGAATCTGTTACCACTGACCACTGTCTAAAAGACAAAGTGTATTCATTAAAACTGAGGAATTATGAATGAGATTGATGGAAACTCAAGTGCCAGTGTGGGAAAGAAGGTGTTGTGTTGGGGAGAGATCCTGATCTCTACTATCTGTCTAGCTCCCATCCTGAGGAGAATTCACCATATGGGCAGATGTGCAATTATCTTCACTTTTAGAAGGAGAATGTTTCTTAGTACTGGTAATTTGACCTGGATCTTCATGTCTTCTAAGAAAACACTCTACCAACTGCACCATACCAAGCTCCAGCCCCCTCCTCTCTTTCCTCTGTGGTGGGCCAGAATTTAGAGCTCCCACATGTGTTAGGCAAGTACCCCATCACAGCCATGTCCTTGTCACCTGGGTGCTCTTGTTGTTAGATCTTTGTTTGTTTTTAATGTCTTTGTTTGATTCTTGCTTTAAGACTAGGTTTTGATGTCAGACCCAAAATGACCCCAAACTCACAATTCCCCTGCCTCAGCCTCTGAAAAGCTGGGATATACGTAAGCTACCCATGCTGGCTCTGTGAATAGGTTCTTTCAGAGTAAATCAAGTTGACATGCAGCCACTAGGGTAGACCCTGATTTTTGCTGTTTTGTCTTTTTTGAGACAGGATTCCAGTATAGAGCCCAGGTTGGCCTTGAACTTTTAGTTAATCTCCTGCCTCAGCATCTCAAGGGCTGAGCTTATATGTGCCTGCTACTTTCTTTCTTTCTCCCTCCCTCCTCCCTCCCTCTCTCCCTCCCTCCCTCTCTCCTTCCTTCCTTCCCTTCTTCCTTCCTTCCTTCTTTTTCACATATAGCAGAGACTGATAGTACCTTGGGCCTCAGGCAAAGCAGGTGCTCCACCACTAAGGTACATCCTCAGCCCTTACAAATAAAGTCTTTAAAGGTTAAGCATTGCTGTGGCAAAGTTATGTCTTATTTAGGACTTGAAGATGGGTCATACTGACTGGCAAGCCTCTGTTGACCTTGGTTCTTTCTAGCAAGGATGACTATAGTGACTACATTTTCTTGTGCATAGTTACCTTGATGGAACATTGGGTCCCACAGGATATGAGTTTCACAAAGCAGCCAGGTAGAGAGGGAGACCTACCATCAGTCAGCCCAGTATCCCAAGCAATAAACACTCTTAGGACTGGATGGGAGTGGGCACTGAAAACACATGCTACTGTGACTGCCACCTGAGCCAGGAATTCCTGTTCCCGTGCACTGTGGAGCAGGTTCTTTGTGTATATTGTTACTAATCTAAATTTTAGAAGATATAGGTAATAGAGGTGAAGGCAGATGGAGACGCCTCTGATCTCATGGCTGCTAAGCAGCTCCAGCAGCCCTTTCCCATCTTCCTGCATTGTGTTTAACTGAGGGAGGTCCCCTGGACACCAGTCTGTGCTGCCTAGAGCTGGACCCCTGATCTCACAGCCTAGCATAGACACCACTCTGCCTCCAGTTTCTGTTCCCTGCTTAAGTTTCAGAACCCCATGTTTGCTTACGCAACATGACTCTCTGTCACTCTCCACAGCCCCCTGTATCCATGGCTCTTGCCACTTGCAGAATGAAGCCAGCTTGTGAGGAGACAAAGATTTCTGAGTAGTGAAATTGGGAAATTTCATGCTTTTCCTAGGATAGGTTTTCATTATGTAAAATAGAACGTACCTCTGTACAGACTCCTGTCCTCCCTCCCTTCTCTGCTAGCTCCTCCCTGTCTCAAAGTACTGGCACCCAGGCTCTCTGCTGCCTGCCCTGCCAGTCTTCCCAGCCACTGCATGCCCATGACACTTACATGTGCGCTATCGTCTTGTTAAATCATGAGGTCCCAAAGGGAAAGGGACAGGCCTTATTGATTTTATCTCTTATTGCTGTGCCCAAGTCATGGTAGACACTTTTATTTTCTGTTGAATTGGATTAGACTGACTCTAACAGGCCTGTCCCTAGGGATATGTGATCACAGCCTCATTAGTACTGTGTTAAGCCAATTTAGTTAGCCACTGCTGGTCAGGGAATGGATTAACGACTGTTTTAGAAAAAAATAAATAACCTCCATTTGAAAAAAAAGTCTGGAGAGTGGCAGAGCAATGTTATGACCCAAAGGTGAAATGTTTTATTTACAACTGCTGGGAACATATTGACATTGTGCTAATAATTTTTGTTCCTATATATAAGCACTGTTTTAACTCCATGGAATAACTTTGATTCTTGACTTTATTTTGTAACTGTTCTTCATGAAGTTGCTGATAGCAGATGGAATCTGTAGCCATTAGATAGAAGAGGCACATAACTGAGACACATAAAGAAAAACTGATTTGACCCACGAGAATGAAACATGAGTTAGCTCCTCTCTCATTGAGCTACGGCTAGCTTCTGTGTCCACAGAAAGCATCCTCATCTCCATGACACATACTAGGGTGGTGTCTGGAGTTACTGCCCTGGGATTCTCTCCGAACCTCTGTAATGAACCCATAGAGTTTATTAGCCAAGGGAGGAGTTCAGTATTCTTTAAATGAGCACTATTTCCCACTAAATCTATTGCAGAATTATTTTTAAGTAAAGAGAAATGAAGCTAAATGGTGAGCCCAAGTCCACATGGTCTTATTATTGAGTTGTCCAAGGTGCCTGTGTGACATTGTATTCTCCCTTCATGGGCTGAATTCTGGAGGGACATAAACAGGGCTCAGTTTTTGTTTTGCTTGTTCTTGAGACAGTCTTCTTGTTTGTGTATTTCTGGATGGTTTGCCTTTGACTTATTGTGATCCTTCTATTTTTGCCCTTCAGTGGTGGCATTGTAGGTATGAGCCCCTGCAGCCAGCTTAGGGCCCTGGCTCTGTATAAACAGGCATAATTTTGTCATTGTTCCTATTTGTCTGTCTATTGATTCTTTTTATGTCTTTCCATTTTAGCTCCTCACAAGAAAAAATTCAGTTGTACTTATCAGGCAGGGCCAGATCACACAGGCAAATCTTTTTCTTTTTTTACATATACATTTATATTATTACATGTATATACAATAAACTACCTACAGCAAGAAAAACTATGAAACAATCAAGAATTATATAAATGTTACATTCATAGTGTTTTGGCTATTTGTATTTGGCAGCCTTGAAGAAAACATCTTTCCTATCTTGGTGTATATAAAATCCTGAGTGTAAATCAATATTTATCATATCTCATCTCTATCTACTTAAAACATCTATCAAGACCTAAAAACATCTTAACTCCCAAATAACTAAGCTTAATTGTAAAACTAAACTATCTGGTCTTCAACCCCATCAGAGACTTGAGAAGGAATAAAATTCATTTTCTGCATAGACAGGAAGTGCAGGTTAGCAGCTTCCAAAATGAAAAGATGACAGAGACAGTTTGCTGCCTGAACAGTCACTCAAAACTCTCTATAAGAGAGCATCATCTTCAGCCTTCTGTCCCAATATATCTTACATCTGACAGACATATTTGTGAGGCAGGAACTATTGAGGACTTGCTTACCCTGTCTTGGCAGAGTTTGGCCATTGACTGCCTGCATCCAAGCTTGCCCATTTTTAGGCAGAATTATGGCTGTGGCAGAAACAAAGACATTTTGCCCAGTGCCTGGTTTGCCACATTTGAAGCCATCTCCATAAGGATTCTTTTGATGCTCATCATCTTCTTTGAGATAGACTGGGTATTGCCAGGATCTTTAAAATAATAAAAATATCTTTAAATACCATATTCAGTTAATTCACTCGTGTAGAATTATGTATATTGATGCAAAATAAATTTAATATCGATACGTTGGAATAGAATTCATATTTAAGATTATTCTTCACACACATTACATATATTTCTACTCTAATATGAAGTATTACACCCATACAACTCAATTATAATTCAAGGTTTACTTCCAATACTTTGAAAGTTCTATTGCAGGCTGCTTAGGATAATTAAGTAATTAATACAAGTTAATTGTTAGTTGATCAAATCATGGTCATGTCAATTACCAGTCTGTCTTTATCACAAGAATATACATCCTAGGTTTGACAGATAGATATCATTCTATAGATAGACAAGATAAAGTAGTTACATAAGGTCTTCAAAAATCCTGATTGTCCTGTTGGTGTCTCTGCCTTCCTGTGGCTGTTCCCTCCTCACCTTTCCAACAGAGCTAAAGGAGGTGGTTTCATATCTGGCCCTGTGATACATGCCCTGTATCGTTTAGCTGTCACTCAGGCTCTCTCTGCCCATCTGTGCCACCCGAGAATGACCCTTCATCCTTCTTGTTTACCGCCCATGCACTCTCCTGGTCCAGCCTAGCACTTCCTAAAATGGACCATTCTATGTATGCTTTTGTTTACCATTTTAAATAGCACGGTGCAGGCTTCTCTCCCCAAACAAGGGTGTAACATCCATAAAGAGGACAGCTTTGTCATTTATTATCACATTCTCAGTGTGGAACCCAGCATGGGGCTGGCACTGAATATTTGGTAATTACTTATTAAATCATTCACTTTCGCTTTTTAAAAAGTTACATATTTACATGTAGTGAAGCAGTGATAACTGTTGATAAGGGATACAGACTTTTGGCCCATGGGTAATTTTTCAGAACCATTGTCATTTTGTATGAGAGCCCTACAGTGCAGATACCCATAGATGAGTCTCTGCACACATGCTACCCACACACAGATAATTTACATATGGCACTGTTCGTCTTAATAACAAGAGAGTAAGCATGCTGCTGTACTGTCATTAAGGCGCATTGATAATCCAGACAGTCTGTTATCTTTATCAGTTAAAAAAAAAAATCAACTTACTAGTAAAAGACATTCCTTACAGGCCTGAGTTAAGGTAATATTAAAAGCTTAATAAAGTGCAGGAAACTCTGGATGCTTCACCTCTAGACTGAGCTCTGCTTAGAAGAGTGTTACCTCTCTTTCTCCCATCCATCTTCACTCGGTGTTTGGAAGTAGCACTCAGTCAAACTACTGTCCTTGTTTTTCAAAACTCGAGCGTTGTCTTGTTGTTCCAGCCACTGTCTGTGTCAGCGAATGGTTTCCTTGCTGCTTGGTTAAATAGTGGAAATGGAGAAGAGAGGCATGCAGGCTCCTCATTCTCTGTGCAAATAGAACCAGGTTGGTACAGACATTAGACGGCCTTAAAAATCTGCTTTGAAGGCTGCAACAAGAATGCCCCTTTTATGCTCCGAGATGTCTCCAGGATTAGGAAATAATTGAAGGACACAACACATTTCCGTGGGCTCCCTGGGAGGCGAGCATATAGCTTTCTGGGAACTTGTGGTTGCTAAGAAACTAAACAAGCTCTGGGAAAGCATTTGCCAAAGATTACTGCTCCTCCGAAGAGTGGCAGTGCATCTTTAGGGGATGCTTAGCGAGGTACCATTGCCATGTTGTCCTCCTTGCCTTGAGAAACATCTCTGTATCTCTAATAAAGGGTGCATCCAGTGTTTCAGATGTAATTCATCTGTCGAAGGCTGGTCAAAGGGTGAGGAGATTCTCATATCTTTTTGGCGTTTGTAGAAGTGTATTATTTTGTGTGTATATCTGTGGGGGATATAGACCATCATTTAATCATGTATCAATCTGTTAACGTTAAAATGCAAAGGACAGCTGAAAAGCTAGTTATTTGATTCCTCCGTCATTGTTGGAAACCATGATCTGGGGACCACCAGAATGAGAGTGCACAGTAGATTCTCTCTCTGTTTCTTGTTTTTCATGGAAAGGAATAAGGTGAAGTAGAAAACAAGGAATCGCTTGTCAGACGTGGCTCTCTTAGCTGTTCTTTCATATTCTGTATAAAAATAAGAGTCTATAATACTTGCATGATGCTAATCAGGAGCACCAATGACCTAGGGGTCAGAGGAAACATGCGATGTCAGCTTCCAGGATACCCAGAAGAGGTATTGACCTCACATTGTAAAAGTTTGGACCATTGTTACATCACCATTCCATGCATTTGGTTGGTGCCATTCTCTCTGCTCCTCAGTTTCCTCTTAGAACCCTTCAGGAACTAACTATTTATTCTGTTTTCCTCTCTTCCTCTGCCAGAAACGGAAAAGGAATATGGCAGGGTTAGTGGTCACTGATCTGTGCTTCGCAAGAAATAGCCTGACTTATTCTGATGGTTTTGATCTCTGCAGTTAGACACAACACAAGTGCCAACTGTCCAGATGAGTGTTACACATGGCTCTTACTAAGAATGCTGGCTTGTTTCTGCATTTCTACCTAGTGATAAAAGAGAAGAGAATGTAGTGGGCTAGATGACTTTTATATTTAACTAGCCCTCGTAGAAGATAAATGAGCCTAAGTCACTCTTGACTTGCATTATGTGCTCCGGTAGCCTGACTTCCTGGATTGTATTAGGGGTGCTGTGGAAGCTTTCTATCTAGAGGTGAGAAGGAGGCAGAGGAGAAAGAGAATGGCAGGACTGAAAAGGAGCTTTGGAAGGTAGGAAACTGCTGATTTGGCAGATTTGTAGATAAGACGCCTCATATGGTGTTCTCTCTCTCTCTCTCTCTCTCTCTCTCTCTCTCTCTCTCTCTCTCTCTCTCTCCCTCTCCTCTCCTCCTCTCCTCTCTCTCTCCTCTCTCTCTCTCTCTGTGTGTGTGTGTGTGTGTGTGTGTGTGTGTGTGTGTATGTGTGTGTGTGTTTGATTCCCAACTTACTTCATATATAGGAGTTTTGATAAGTGTTCGGCAAGAAATTGGAACTAACCATGCGCTCCATGATAAACAGTGATGTGGCTTCTTATGCTAGCACGTGAGGTGTCCATGCCCTCATGATAACAAGTGACACTCCCTTTGATTACTATTGGTGTCTTCTGGAGACCAGCCCTTGTGCATGAAGACCCATGCTTTATTGAATGGAAGCTGTCCTTGTGAACTGGCAGTGAGCCACCTGCTCCTGATACATCTTGTAGTGCGGAGATCAACTCATTAGATATTTTGCTCTAGACAGATTTTAATGAAAGCTAAAAGAAAAGAAGCCATTGTTCTCCTGGGATGGACCACATTGTAGATAGGGGCAGGATTCACAATTTTGATGCCTGTGGAAGTTACTAAGGCTTGAGCCAGACAAAGGGAAAATGGTACCTTACTTACATGGCTATGCCAAAGCAATAGAGTACAGGAAGAGGTAGAGGGCTGGTGTCCAGGGACTTGGAGGGAGGGGAGTCAGAGACAATGATATTGGGAAGGAAGAATTGAGCCCATTCTGTGGTGCTATCTATGAGTTTTTGCTCTGTGTAGGTTTTGGGTGCCCCACCACATTCAGAGACAACTACAGAAGGAGGATAATGCACCTTTGCTGGATTGTACTGACCACAGCACCATGGGAAATGTAGTTAGAGCTACCATAACCCCAGGATATAAAAAACCTTAGATATAGCACACACATTCTCCCCTATGCAAAGACTCCCCTATGCAAAGACACACATGCATCCTCTGTCACACTTATTTCCTTTGTCTTTCTATTATCTAAGGAAAGAAAATGAGAAAAGGCAAGTCACCATATTTGGCCATTTCTGCGATGAGGTCCAAGGGCCAAAGTGTCCTTTCTCCCCAGATACTTCAGTAGTTTCCCCACAGAAATGAGCTGAGTCCTTAAGTACCCCATCAGCCTTGAAGCATAAGAAACTTCAAAGAATGAGGAAAGGACCACTGCATGGGGGATGGTGGTTCTGAAGAGTTTGGAAGATATCTTCCAGGGCAATGTGTTGCTGGGTCCCAAGGGATACAAAACGTCACAGGGGGTCCAGCAGAGAGGAGAGAGGTCCAGAAGCTGAGTGATTTCTGGCCTTGCATTCTGTCCTAATGTGACAAGTGATAATAAGGGCTTGTCTTGATGACGAGAAGCAAGGAGGACACCCCCTATACACCACACCAAATGGACATGGACAGGAAGGAGGTGTGTGGAAGCCAGAAGCCTGCCAGCTTGGTGACATTTAGGGCCAGCTTCTATGCACCCAACAACAAGATGAGACTTTAATAACCATAGACCCAATTTGCTTGTGGCCACTTCTAACCACTTTGCTCCACTTCTCAGATTGACTCGGTCATCTTAGATAAATATGTCATTTCATTTAAGATATTATTTTGAAGAATGCTGTAGGGTTGTTATAAAATGGAGAAGAGGCTGTAATAAGAAGATTTGATTTCCTTGGATTAAAAGAGGGAAAGTGATAAAGACTGTGAGAGATGCAAGATACAACACTGCACTCGGGGCTGAAGAAGTTCATCAAGGAATCCTCTTTCTTGGCAACAAGACTCTATAGTGAAGGAAGGATGTGAGCCGACAAAGAAATTAGTCTGTGTTTCTTTTCACAGCTACTGACCATCCAGAATACCCTGTGGAACAACAAGGGCTTGGGCTTGTATTGAAACAATAGAATCTGATCAGAGATACCAACTTCATGTGGGAGCTCCTAAAAAAAAATACATCAGTGCACAACAGTTTCATGCATTCTAACTCCAGGAGGTAGAAACGGAGTCAAGCAAGGGGCCAACAGACAGCAGATAGGCAATGCTGTAGCCAGAGCAGCCCTTCTGCAGCCAGTTCCACCACTGGGCCTAAATGTGGATTGTCAGTGTCTTGTCTACTGTATAGAGTAGTGCCAGCTTAATATGTAGGGCTCTGATGTCTACAGAACAAAGACCTTCCACTCTGATCTCTCAAACCACAGAGGGCAATGGTTTCTTTTCTACATGGTTTTGATCTTAGAGGCCAGACTGTTGAGCCCAGTCTAGAATATGCTTAAGGGAGACTGCTATGTCTGTTGGCTGATTTTTTTTTTCCTGAGCTCCTAATTTTTGTGGGCTTAAACTCCAGTGACTGGATTTGGAGCCACATTGTAACATGGTGACCTTGAAGGGAAGAGCCCAGCACATGGGGTACTTAAAAGGTTATAAACTGAACCCAGGGCACCTCTGTTAGCTGAGCATAAGCTATAAACTGGCTACTTAGCCAGAGGTGATACTTGTATTTTTTATAATGGCTTCTAAATTTAAGAATGGCTCTCATAGGTCTGTATGTATACGTGTGTGAACATATGCTGTGTATTCCATACAATGGCTGTGTTCTCCTCGCTATCTCTTGGTTCCCTCCCTTCTTAAGTCAGCCTTGGGAGGTGTTCAATTACAAGCAACACAATGTGAAAAATAAAATAAAAAAATTGGAAGGTTTTGTAGTGTGTAGATAGGAGCTGGGGAGGAAAATATTTACTAGAGAGTCTCTGGTCACACAGGAGCATTTTCTGATCAATCACACATTGAAGAGATGAATTCCAGGGTGAAAACAAGCTTGGATCCAGGCACCGATGTCAAGAGCACATGAATTCATGTGTCTGGGTTTTCCAAACGAAGAAGTAAAGAGGAGGCAGGTTCTTTGCTAAGGAATGGTAGAGTCGTCATTGGCCACCTGCCCCAACAAAGGGGTCGTCAGCGTGTATCCTATTTATGTTTTTATTGCACTGAAAAGACACCTAAGACCGTAGCAAATCTTATAAAGGAAAACATCTAATGGCGTTGGCTTAAAGTTGAGAAGTTTAGTCCATTATCATCATGACAGGAAGCATGGTGGTATATAGGCAAGCAGTGCTAAAGAAGTAGCTGAGAGTTGTACGTCTGGATCTAAAGGCAACAGGAAGAGAATATGACCATCTAGACCTGGCTTGAGTTTCTAAAACCTCAAAGCCTGCCCCCTGTGACACACTTCCTCTAACAAGGCCACACCTCCTCCAACAAGACCACACCTCCTAACAGTGCTATTTCTTATTGACCTATGGGAGCCATTTTTATTCAAACTACCAGAGCATGCCTCCCTCTATGCCTCCCAGGACACAGTGGGTCCCCACTACTCATGAGGTCTGTTAAGGAAAGGAAACACTTTCTAGCTGGGTTATTCTGCAGGTGCTTCTCCAAGATTTGGCTGTGTGGGGACTATTCTTTCTTGTCCTCCCAGTCTGGTAACCTCTGACTAAGACTCCAGACAATGACAGTCTATCCCCCTCCCCATCAGCTTCCTGAACCCCTATGGAGGTGTGTCACAGAGGCTGCCGCCTCCATGAAATGGGTTTGGGGCTTCTGCCTCTGACCTTTGAAGAGTCACAGTGAATGGATCAAGGGCCTTATGTGAACAGCCAGCCGTCCAGGTAACCCAGTTTCTTCCCTGGTTCTAATTCTTCCTGGGACCTACCTTACACCCACAGCCCCTCCCTCTCCCTTCCTTCCTCCTCCAGAATTGCCTGGAAATGACTTCTGCCTTTCTAAGAGAAGCGACTTCTGAACACAAGAATTTCACGTTCCTCTTTGCAGGACAAAGACGTCTTGTTTTGTAAATAACAGGATCCCATAAACACACATAGACTTGGAAGATTCAAGTTACATTTTCCCAGAGGAAAGTTCACACATTTCTCTCATTGTGCTGCTTTTGAGAGCTGGTCACAGTGTGGAAGTCACTGGTCACTTGAAGAAACTGTCTCATCAGTGTTACTGCTGGCTGAAGCCTTACCATGTCCCATTTGCATTGCTGTAGGGTCTTTCAGGGCTGTTAGCCTACAGTACCTAAAAATCACATGAAATATTTGTTCCCTTTCTGTCCTCAGGCTGGAGAGAGCCATCTACTCTCAGACGTGTGTTTAGTGCTGCCAAATTGCCCTGGCAGCTTGAGGAGATGAGTGTAGAAGCCATCACTGTATAAAGAAAAAATGACCCAGAAATGACTTATGTGAGGAAATCACAAGACTCATAAAAGGCATTCTGATATCTGCAGCCACACACATTTGTCTCTGAGATGATGGTATTTTGTGGAATGCTGAGCCAGCCTTTCCAGTGTATGGTCAATTTGCTTGGGATGGTCTTGGAGACACTGTCATCCTCATTTATCAAGGTGGTGTCCTTTGGCCACTAGAGAGCTCCCATGTGTGTATATGTCTGGTGCCTTCTAGAGTGATAGGAGTCATGTGCTGGGGACTCCTGAGGCAATAGACCACAGTGCATTTGATACAGTGTGAATGATCACAGGATACAGTTGCCCCAGGGTGGGCAATACCCTTTTTGTGCTTGTCAGACATGATCTGAACTCCTCAGTGGTGCACTGTGGGCATGTAGCTCAGTGAATGGGTTTGGGACTGCACAAGCTTCAGGGTCAACAGTCCCAGCCAAGCTCAGTGGTTTTGTATCCAGTCCTCTTGCCTTTTCATACTTCTGTGTTCAAGGGTAGCATGTTTCCATGTGAGCCTATGGTGGGACAGTAAGTGAAGTGAGTTTAAAGTCTCAAGGTGAGAGAAGAGCGAGGAAGGGAGTCAGCATGGGTCCCCAGGGCTAAACCCTCATGTCACTGGCATGTTGGGCTAAATAACTTGGTTACATGTGCTTTCCTAACTAACCCAGGGTTTGTTACCAAGCAGGCTTCATTGTAGTAGATTTGTCATTGAGACCTAACACATTCACTCTGTTAATAATTAAAAGTGAAAATAATGTGTACACACATAATACACACATTCTCCCCCACCCACTCATGCCTTCCTCTCCAACAAATCTATCAAGGCCCAAATCTACTTGCCATTTCTGGAAGACACTTTTCTACATTTTCATTAAAGGTTGTTTCTTCACTAACTCACATAGCAGTCGATACTCCTTAGGAATGCAGGAATCTACTAAAATGAAGGTTCTTATATCCCAGGGGCGCAGCATATTGTACATTCCAGTGCAGGGCTGACTAGCGAATGTCTTTGCCCTGTGTAAGCAACAGTAATGAAGGCCAGGGCAGGGGGGAGCAGGTGTCCTTCCATGCTTCCTCACCACCCGCTTACAACGGTAACATGGACACATACTAGAGGTGGTCTCCACAGAGCCCTCATGCCTCATAAATTCTTCTGATACCTGTGGTGTTCCGGGCTCAGATAGAGCCCTGGGGAACTTCTGTGTGGGATGCTCTGAAGATGTTGAAGACTGATTGACAGGTCCCTGACACGTTTTCCTCCCTCATTCTTTTCTTGGATCAAATGTCATTTCTATTTCTCTAGAAAACTACCTTCAATATTGTCCTTTTATAGATTTCAGGAGAGATTTTTAGCACCTTTAACTTACAGATAATATTACTTATAAAAGGAAGACATTTTTAATGATTAAAAAAATGTTGAGAGGAATGAGGAAGAGAAAGGAAGAAATGAGAGGTGTAGAGGGGGGGACATGGCAACAGCCGAGGGACCCTACGCAAGGTGAGGGCGATAGGACAAAACAGCTAGGAGTAGCAGGGCACTGAATTCCAAGGCTGTGCTGTCAGTGATGCAGAGTACCAAGATTTCAAATGGCACTTTAAACATCCCCATTTTACGCATTCACTCTTGAGGGTTAAAAATGGAGATAGCCAATTGGTTATTAATTCCACTTTCTCTATTAGATGTTAAGTGCTGTGTCTAGAAAAGAGCATGTTCCCAGACCTGGGCAGCCACCTAGAAGACCCCTCCTCCTGTACCTTGCTCACCCCCCACTATCTTCCCTCTGCCTTGCACCTGTCACCTCTCTCCTGACAAAGACATGTTTGTGTTTTCTTTTTAACATTATTTTTATTACAGTCAGTGTCTGCATGTATGCGTGTGTGCGCGTGCACGTGCGCGCGTGTTTTGTGTGTGTGTGTGTGTGTGTGTGTGTGTATTGGGGGTGGGGAGCGCATATGGCAATCAAAGGACAAGTTGTAGGAGTTGATTCTTTCCTTCTGCCATTTAAGTTTTAAGAGTCAAACTCACATAATCAGGTTTGGTAAAATTTATGTTTACCAGTTGAGCCACCTTGTTAGCACTAAATCTGGCCTCCGTCAGCCAACCAGTGTGGGGAACCACGTGGCCTGTGAGTAAAAGAGAGAAAGCGTCAAGCCAGAACGTCAGGACTCACTTTCTTCTGTGGCCTCTGAGTTGCTGTTTTCCCTCCACAGACTCCATACTATCAGACGCAGGATTCCCCAGGCCTGAGCAGAGCTGCAAGGCAGTATTTTCTTATCCTAGATCCTCAAACACATGGGGCGGGGGTGGGGATAGGGCTCTGGGGACTGTGGATAAACAAGACTCAGGGCTTCTGAAGCCACCATCCCCCTCACAGCTTCAGCCCACTCCCCTCAGGCTGCCCTGTTACTCTCTTATTCATGTGTGCATGGGCACACATTTACAGGTCATGCAGCCATGTTCACACACATGTTCACTTGGCTCATACAATCACTCATGTGTAAACATATGCACACCTATGTAATCAATTCTACCTGTACACATGCGGGACATATACACTCATGTATAGCACACACTCATGTGTACGTATACATGCATAGTAGATGCACTCCTGTGCACATCACACACACTCATTTGTGGTACACACTCATGCATAGTACACAGTTGTGTACATATATGTGCATGATGTTTGCACTTATGTTTATACTAATGGCACATGTGCATACTCATTAATACACTTCAGTGTTCACATACCCTCTTCCTTCATCTTTGAAAATATTTCAAGTGAAGCATAGCTTCTCTCTCTCTCTCTCTCTCTCTCTCTCTCTCTCTCTCTCTCTCTCTCTCTCTCTCTCTGGGAATGAATACAGAAGCTCTGTTCCCATGTCTCTTATGTCCATTTCATTATGAAAGATGTGACAAGTCCTAGCTTGAGTTCAGCACTGAAGACAAGGTAGGCTTTTCTGTTTCTGAATAGGAGGGAATAATGTATGTTGAAATGGCTTCCACCAGTGCCAGTCATAACCTCATCTCAGTTTGATATTCACACTGGGCTGTTTGAACACAGTCTGATATTGACCTATGTCTGCTATCTGTCATCTATCAATCGATCATCTTTCATTTATCTATCAGTCTATCAATCCTATACTATCTATCTATCTATCTATCTGTCATCTATCTATCTATTAATCATCTATCTATTTATCTATCTATCACCTATCATCACTTGTCTGTGTATCTTTAATCAATTATCTGTTTGTCATCTGTCATCCTAAACCCACCTATCATATATCTTTGTCTCTCATTTATGTGCATATATATATATATATATATATATATATATATATATATATATATATACACACACCTATCAATCAGTTATCATTGGCCTACCTTTTATCATCTATTTGTTTATCATCTGTCATTTATTATCTATTTATCTGTCAATCTATCATCTATCTGTCTATCTGTCACCTATCATTTACCTATGTATCTTTTTTCATCTTGTATCTACCTGTATCTGGCTATTACATATCTCTATTATAAATTTATCGATCTATATCTATCAATCAACAGTCAACCTTTCTGCATCTATTATCTATCCATCCCAGTCATTCTACCGTCTTACATAACCATCCATTTACTGCTGTGGCCAGGGGAGGGCAGCGAACAGACATGGGGATGTTTCTGGACAGGCAGAAAGCTTGTAATGCTCTAGGGCACAGTAGCATAACTTTTGTTGGCAACAATTAATTGAATTTCAAAATAGCTAGGAGAGAATTTTAAGATTTGTTTATTTTATTTATTGCATATGAGTGCTTTATCTGCAGAAGAGGGTATCAGATTACATTATAGGTGGTTGTGAGCCACCATGTGGTTGCTGGGAATTGAACTCAGGACTTCTGGAAGAGCAGGCGCTCTTAACCACTGAGCCATCTCTCCGGCCCTAGGAGAGAATTTTAAATGTTCCCAACCTAAAGAGATGTTTAATGCCTGTGGTAATGGATGGAGGTGTTCCTGCCTCTCTCGTCGGATCATGACACATTGTCAACATATACCGAAATACCACACTGTACCTCAAATATAGTATTGCTAAGAATGTACTAACAAAATGAATTGGGGCTGGAAAGATGTCTCAGTGGTCAAGAGCACTCTTGCAGAAGACTGGAGTTTGGTTCCTACCACTCATGTCAGGTAGCTTACTCTGTAAGATACTTCCTAAAACTCCAGATCAATGCTTCTCAACCTGTGGGTTGTGATCCCTTTGGGGGCTTAAATGACCTTCATACAAGGTCACATATCAGATATCCTGTGCATCAGATATTTATATTAAGATTTCTAAAAGTAACAGAGTTACAATTATGAAGTAGCAACAAAAATACTTTTATGGTTGAGGGGTTACCATAACAGGAGGAACTGTAGTAAAGGGTCACAACATTAGGAAGGTTGAGAGCTGCTGCTTTAGATCCAGGGGAATCTGATGCCCTCTTCTTGACTGTCCAGAAACCTGTACATATGTGGCAGAACCATCTCCTTTCACCCACCATACACACAGGCACAGTCATGCACACACACACACATGCACATGCACGCGCACACACATACACACATGTAAACAAAATAAATATTTTTAAGAATATATAACTTGATTTGAACTAGAAGGACATATCTATCTGGCTTCCTCAGCAGATTCCATTAAGTGGGTTATGGAGGTGACTGGGGTCATGGAGAGGGGTCAGCTTCTCTGTCCTTCCCTCTTGTACAGTGAGGATGGCAAGGTTCACAGTCACATCAGCACCCATCCTGTTTTGGACTCAATTTTAGTCCTTAAGTCATTCCAGATTCTTTTTTCCCCCAGAATTAGTAGAACCAACATTTTTGAAAAGTCCATAAATAACCTTTCTCCAGGAACCCCATATTTAGGAGTAGTTTGTGTTAGCTCTCACAGATCTAGAAATAGCTCCTTCACCTCAGAAGACTCTTCCTGTAGCAGCAGATAAAGTTGAATAAACGTCAATGGATAAAGTGTTTCTACAGATTGAAAGTTGAAGGATGGGTGTTTTAGAAGCAGTGAGCTTGAGAGGCGAAGAGTATTTCTCTCTATTGTATTCTTTCTGCTTCCACTGGTCCACTTAAATTTGCTCTTTAAGTATTAACAGTACATAACATATCTGGAACATTTCCCCTTAGGTTTATACAACCAATATTTGGCTTCATTACAAAGCATAATTATTTTAAGTGTCCTATATCTTTTTGCCAATGAAAAGCTAGATATTTTTCTGGAAGCATCTTTGAAGAATACTATGAAAACAAGATTAGCCACTCTGACATAGCTAATATACAGTATCTCAAATATAGTAATAATAAGTCAATGAAAACTTGGTTTGCTATGTATTTGAGGTGGGAAGCACACATGACATTTAAACTAAACTGATTTGTGAGTCAGAATAAAACAAAACCAAAACTCAAGTCAATAAACTAGAAGCCAGGCCATATTTCTTTCCCACTCCAACTCTGAGCTAATTGGCTTCAGCTCTACTGGAGGGTCACCCCTTGGACTGCATTTCTGACCTGTAATCAGAAGAAAGACTGACCACTGTTAATAACTCTGATGTTTTAGTGTCAGAACGGTTACTGTATCTATTGATGCAGTTTCCACTGAGTTGTGTAGGGATTTCACAATACTAGTGAAGTTCTGAGTGGTTCCCTGAATGTCCTGGAAACAAATGCTCATAGCACTGGAGCCTTCTGGGAAAGAATGAGTCCATGGGAAGATGGCGAGTTCTGGGAAAAGTCCTCATTCAAAGCTGGGAAGGGTTTCCTGAACATGTGCCTGAAGGTATCTGTGAAAAATCATGCACTGCTTGAGATTCCCGTTATTGTGGGTAGAGACAGTCTGAGGATGGCATCTTGAAGGTTTTCTGTTTAAATTCATGGAGACAGAATAGCACAATTACTAGAAATTAGAAGAGATACTTATAATAGTTCTACTGAAAAATACTTTGTGTCTACTTTATGCTGTACAGATGTAACTAGAACTGATTAGTAGTTGTAGACTTGGATGCAGTTGGCTCTGAGTCATGGTTCTTTCCTAGTTACATTTATAGGCCTGTCTATACCACATGTCTATACTAAGCACCCCAACCTTTATTCACTGTTCAGCTGGTATTCTGTCACATATTTTTGATAGTAGCTTAGTCAAACATGGCCTCACTGTTGGACACATTACCTCATACTTTGGACAGACACTTACAATGCTTCTACAAGTGATACCAGTGAGTCATGGTGTCAAAACTGACAACTGTAAATTGTAAATCCTATGGTGTACAATGTATTTTGAAGTGTGTAAGCATTGCATGTGGCAGAATCCAGCTAATTAGCATGTCTGACATCATATGGCCATCGTTTTTATGATAATATTTAAAGTCTATGTCAGAAATTCTCAAAAAATGAATATTTTGTGATTTTGTATTAACTCTTCTATCTATAAATGAGAATGAGACCACCAGAGCTCATGTTCCTCCTAACTGGAGTTTTCTATCCTATGGACAGTATTTCTTGGCACTGTCTTCCTCCTCCAGTCCCTGATAATCAGATTATTCTCTGTGTCACCCAGTGTGTAACTTTCCTGGTATAAGTAGGATTTGTACTTGTAGTGTGCCTTTCTATCCCTAAGAAAAATGCCCTTGTGATTTACCCATAGTGTTGCAAACAGCAGGCTTTCCCTCTAGTTTCCATTCTCTATATGCACTGTGCTTTATTTGTCCATATTAATTTGCTGTCATTCTCTTGGTTCTGTAACTTGCTTGTGATTTCCAAATCTGGAAATGCACACATCAGTTTGATATTGATTTCTACTCCTTTGATCTATATGGCCAGCAGGGATACTGGGGCATATAATAGTTCTTTTTTAATGCTCTGATGAGTTTCCATGTCCTTTTCCACAGTGGTTGTGCTAATTTATATTCCTGCCAGTAGTACACAAGAGTTCCTTTATTTCTGCACCCTCACCAATCAGCATCTTTTTTCTTATTACCGCAGTGCTTACATGTGATTCAACATCTTATGGTTCTTTAAATATATTTTATTGATTCTTTCAGAGTTTATTATAATGATTATGATCACATTGACCCCTACTCACCCCCTAATTCCTCATCCCTGATTCATCCACTCCCTCTCTTTTCCACCCCCTCCCAATTTTATATCCCACCAAGTCCAACTTGTGTTGGCTATATATGCCTGGGTTTGGAGACGTCCATGGGTACATGGTTGACCTACCAGGGGACACATTCTTAGGAAAAAGCATCTTTTTATCTCTCCTTCAGAATCTATCAGCTGCCTTTGAATCCCAAGTTAGGCATGAGACCTCATAAGCTTTCCCTCCCTCTATGCTGGAATGCCTACTGGCTTCATCTTGCACAGACCTTGTGCAGAGCATGAGATCATGAGTGCAGCCATCCTATCATGACCAGAAGTCATTGTTTTGTTCATGTCCTCCCTGGGATCTAGATCTTATCTGGAAGTTGATTTAAATATCCTATTAGTACCTGAGCATACCATGGAAATTTTTTCTCTATACTCTGATCAGTTGTGAGCTGCTGCATCAACTACTTTCCACTACACAAAGAAGCTTTTCTGATGAGGTCTGAGAGTAGCACTATCTGTACAGAAACAATGTTTAAGGGCAGTTCGATGCTATCTCCATTTTGCAAAGCAATTATACTAGGTTCACCTCCAAGGCCTTTGAACTCTCCTATTGTTGGTTCTTTGCTAGATTTTTAGTACCAGGTGTGTGTTTTCTTCAGTGGAGTAGTCCTTGAAGCCAAGCAGAGAAGTTACTCATCTCCATACATTTGTGCCACTATTGCTCTCATGTCATATCCAGTGGCATGTCTTGCCACTCTAGCATTTGTAGTTCAGTGTTTACAGCTGCCTAAAACTGTCAACAAAGCTTCCTGATGAGCATATACCTGATTCCTCTGTGTCCTTCAATAAGTGTGTGTGTGGTATCTTAGGCAATATGTGTTTCTTTGTTGTTTTGAGACAGGGTCTCACTCTGTAGCTCTGGTTGACTTGAAACTCCTCCTTACAAGGACCAGGCTGGCCTGGAACTCACAGAGATCCAGCTCCCTCTGTCTTTCGAGTGCTAGGACTAAATCTGTGTGCTACCGAACCCTTCATTACAATTAAGTTTTTGTGGGATGCTAAGAGTAATGACAATGGCCTGTATTGTTTAGGGGTCTCCAGGACACCTCCAGCCAACAACTAGAAGAGAAGTAGCCCACACTAACTCTAGGATTTTTATGTAGCAACCTGGCTTCTGGGAGAAACATAATTCCCTGTATAGGATAATTCTAGCTAAATTATTTTATATGAAAAATAATATGCATGAAGTGTGTGTGTGTGTGTGTGAGTGTGTGTGTTTATAAAGCTTATAAATAGTAGACTTCCATATGTCTTTTTCAAACAACCTTGGTTTCAGATATCCCTCTTCCACCCTTTCTTCTTCCCTATATACTCATCCCTGTCCACACCTAAACCTCTTGCTCCATTATCCCTCTTGCTCCATTATCCCTCCTTCTTCATATCACCTGTTTTCTCCTCCTCCTCCTCTTTGATTTATTTATCTACTATGTATACAGTGTTCTGAGTACATATGTGCCTGCACACCAGAAGAGGGCACCAGATCTCATTATAGATGGTTGTGAGCCACCATGTGGTTGCTGGGAATCAAACTCAGGATCTCTGCAAAATCAGCCAGTACTCTGAACCTCTAAGCCATCTCTCCAGCCCATATCACTTGTTTTCTATGACTCTCCCTTCCTTAAGAGCTTTCTCCCCTCTTCCTACCAATGACAATTTCTAGTTCCCTGAATTCTACTGGATCCTTGACTCTAAGTTGAATGTACAACATTAAGGATGACGCTTAGATCCGCATGTTAGTAATAAAATAGCAATGTTTTCTTTCTGGGTCTGGGTTAACTCCATAGGTATTTTTTTTCAGCTTCCATCATTTATCTGCAAAATTCATGATTTCCTTTTTCTTTATGGCTGAATGACGTTCTGTTGTATATAAGAACCAAATTTCTTCATCCACTCATCAGTTGATGGACATCTAGGCTGTTTCCGTATCCTGGCTATTGTGAACAGAGAAATGATGGACATGGCTAAGCAGATATTTCTGTGGTAGGATACAGTCTCATGGGGAGATGTCCATCAATAGCCATATATCCTGAAGTCTGTCTGCACCAACCTTTAACTCTGACATTGGCTTCTTCTCACTTTGAGCCATCTGTGTTCTTTGTATCTGGATCTCACAAGTCCTCTCCCTCATAGCAGACTGTCACTTTATTCTGTAAGTGTTCTTTCCTATGATGAAGTTTTGGGGTTTTAAATATAATTTGTCTGTTTTGTCTGTGCTTTTTGGGGGTTTCAGGTTCCTGCTTGTCTTAAATACCTAAAGGAAAAACAGAAGCCTTCATAGTCAAATTAGCTTCTGATATGATTGCTATGTAGCATGTGGCAGGCAGATAGAATCCCTGCCCTTTTATCTCCCACCCTTGAAAAGAAATTAGGATGTAATATGAATAAGTTATAAATTTAAAAAATCAGAAACTTGGCATCTCAGATTAGGACTATTAAGGGACATAGACTATGTTGGGAGTCTCTCAGGCTCCATCTCTGCTATCCCAGTTCCAATCAGTGTCATTCTGGGTCACTCGCCTTCATTTTTCTAAGGTTTGCTAATTGTTACTTATCCATTCCATTCCATTATTTCCTTGAGTTTGGGTACCTTACTGATTTCTGCATATCTGATCCCTGGAGCATGATGTAGTAAATGTTCAAAACAAATGTTCAGAAAGACTGATGAAAATACAGAAATTCAAGTGAGGACAGGTAGATAGGAAACAAACTGTAGCTAGGGGGCAGCTTTTTAATAACTGGTTTTAGAACAATATTGGTGGATTTATATAATCTGTTAACTATTGTTCAGATGTTCAAACAAAGACTAGTCACCAGAGATTATAGGGAAATGTCTACAAATTATAGCTGTCTTTGGTGACAGTTATATTGACATTGATACGGAATTGTGTGGTTTCAACACATTTTATCTTAGTAAACTCACATTTTATATATGCAATATTTATTGTTCTTTTTTTATAACCTGCACTATATAAGTTCAGTTGTTCTTGGCATGTGGTATAAAGATGGCTTTTTGGACAAGTAAAACTGGAAGTTCTATGTAATTCACATACACTTAAATAGGCAACCAATTTGCATATTAATTTTTATGAAGTTGAGATTTTCCTTCAGAAAGGAAAAGTGTTTAGTTCATTAACTCAAGATTTTCTCAATTGGGATGACTCAGAATTAATGACCTCTCAGCACCTTCAAGACTATCCCCCAAAAGAGTACCATGCAGATGTGAATGGATTTATCCAGAGGCTTGAGGAATACTGGTTCCGATATCCCCTGTGAGGTGTCTCTGTTCAACCAGAAGGAAAGGAAGCATGCTTATTTCCTTCCTTATCTTTTATTTATTATCAACTTCATGGATCTACACAGATAATTGTCATCTCTTCCCCAGAGATTCCTGCTTTCACTCCTGTTTCCTCCATATCCATCTGGGTAGAACTATTTCCTGTAACAGTTGAGCTGCAGGAAAGTGACCCTCTCCAGCTGTCCAGTCAGTGCAGATGGTAGGCAGAGAAAAACACTCCGCCCTCAGTCTGACGCTTGCCTCACACGCTTATTCACATAAGACAATTCAGAGTCCAAAGTTCTCCCATCTGCATATTCTTGCATAATCCATAATATCATCATCCTTGGAGGCTACAGCAGTGGTCTGGCAACTAAGCGAATCAGCTGTTACAGCGGAGGACTCAGGCTTAGTTCTAAAGGCCTACGTGGCAGCTCACAAACCACCTGTAGCCCAACTCCTTCCTTTGATCTCTAGAGCCACTGTACATACATTGTATAC
This sequence comes from Acomys russatus, assembly GCF_903995435.1. Taxonomy (NCBI): domain Eukaryota; kingdom Metazoa; phylum Chordata; class Mammalia; order Rodentia; family Muridae; genus Acomys; species Acomys russatus. The sequence continues at coordinate 10,280,549 of NC_067163.1, read as the reverse complement.
AGACGTGCATGTAGGAGAAATACTCATACCTCAAAAAACAAACAAACAAATAAATATATTTAAAAACATTTTAAAACGTATCACCTCCATTGTTTTCTGCTTTTGAGGTGACCTTTAAGGTTCACAAAGTGTCCTCTAGGCATAATCTTTAGAGAGTTCAAGCTTATCGTCATTTGTGTAGCAAGTTCAAGGCTAGCCTGGGTTACCTGACACCCATTCTAAAGCTGCCATAACTACCAACACAAAAAACAATCTCCCGTGGATTGCCAGATGTGTTCCCTAGAGTCGAGTGACAGCAAAAAAAAAAAAAAAAAAAAAAAAAGTCATTCTGCTGGTGTCTTCGTTATGTTGGTAATTTGGACTGTCTTTTTGCTTGGTGCGGTCTAGGGTTGGTGCAAATGTGCAGTTCTCCTGTGAGGACAATTATGTACTCCAGGGAGCCAAAGGCATCACCTGCCAGAGAGTCACCGAGACCCTTGCTGCGTGGAGTGACCACCGACCCATCTGCCGAGGTAAGATGCCCAGTAAGGGGACCGCAACTCAACCCAGGGCAGGATATTCTCCTGACCACAGCGTGAAGTTTAAGTTGGAGGCATGCTCTCTAGTAGGGAAGGACTTGGTAATAAGTACATCTTTGTGATGATGTGGGTGAGAAGAAAGTCCCTCAAGGTTTGTTAGAAGGTAATTCCTCTAAGACTATGAATGCTTTCACTGAAACTTGTCTTAACCTTTTAATATGCACTTCTTGTATCCAATAAACCCCACTTATTTATTTATTCATACATTCAGTTAACATAACATTATTCCTACTGGCAGGGTGCCAGGATGTTTCTGTACCTCTCTAAGTGAGTGAGCGAGGGACATTTGCATCATAGTTAGGAGAATGGCTTTCTTCAATATGTAGCATCCCCCTTCCCCCATCTCTTCTGTCCTGGGATTACAGGCATAAGATACTCCATCATTCCCACAATTCCACCTTTGGAAACATACGGCCCATGGTCTTCATTTACTGCACACATTATCTACTAACATGTCATAAGTAATGCGTAGTACCTGTTGACCATCCGATCCCCTCCCCTCCCTGGTCCCACTCTCTCCTGCCTCTAGAAATTGCTACTCTGTCCTCTGGAGATGGGGTTGGGTCTTCCAAGACTCCAGGTATAAGAAGAAACACCCACTTCTTGGGCCTCTGTGCCTGGTATGTTTTTCTTAACACATTCTCCCCCAGTTCCATCCAGAGAAGTGGCAGAGGCATATAATGAGATGCTGGGCAGACCTATTCTTAATTTTCTTGGGAGCCTCTGGAGAGGGTGAGACATCCTCTGACAAAAATTCCTCAGTGCTGTGCCTTGACCCTTTCAGTGGCCAAGTGTTCAGACTTTATGGGGCCATGAGGTTGGCTCAGCCTGTTTTCTGTGGGGTAACTTGTCAATAGGACCCTGTGCTCACACTCACACTGTTCTTCTAATGACTCCAGTAGCTTTTTCAAGATGTGAAAGATCTCTTATTATCTAGAAAAGCAAGATATTTCAACACTAGTTAGTTTGGGCTTTCTCTCGCTCTCTCTCTCTCTCTCTCTCTCTCTCTCTCTCTCTCACACACACACACACACACACACACACACACACACACACACACACACACACACACACACACACACAGAGAGAGAGAGAGAGAGAGAGAGAGAGAGAGAGAGAGGCATAAAATGAAATGATACACTAGAGATCTACACAATTCTTCAAGCACTAATTTCTACCAGTTCAAAGCCACCAAGGTTTTCTGTACTTTTTCAAACAGACAGGAGCGAGTGGGGCCAGGGAGACAAGGGGGGGAGGATTGTCAACAGGCAACAGGTCTTCTCATGTTCCTGCTGCCCCTGCTCATTTGAAAGCTTCCTCTACTATTTAGTGGCAGCACCTCAGGCCACACATCGGACTCTGTGTCACACTCAAGCAGAAAATGGTGGCAAGAGCATGGGTTCAGTTCTTGGCAGTGGCTCACAGAGGTGCTGCTTAGGCTAACTAGTCTAATGACTAAGTGCAGAAAGATCAAAAGGTCAGAAAGTGTAGACAGTGAACAGGCTGGACTCCCAGGGGCCCAAAACAACTGTTATCCACAAACTAACAGGAGGAGTTGTTTTATCTTTTTGGGTGGGCATGTAAACAGCTACCCAGATAGGGCACTGGCTGCAGAGCAAAGAAATGACTGAATACAAGGCTAGCTAGACGTAGCAGAAAATCATTGGGCCTTCTTGAGGAATATCTGTGACTCCAAGAGTTACAACAAGCTGAGCAAGGCCAACCAGGAGAAGCATCCCCAATTATTAAACTAGGAACCGTTTTGCCCCTTACCCCATGCTTGGATAGGCCAGTGGTTCCTGCATGATGTCATGTCAGCTGATCTCACCTGTCTAGGCTGGTTCTGAAGAAGCTACAGCTCTTTGCACTCCACCACAGATAGAATTCACACCCCACACCCCACATTACAAATATCAAAGAGCCAGCTCTAGCCAGCAAAACAAAATGGGTGAACTTAGCTCTATTAATATATCTTATTGGATACAGGTATGAAACATGTTATCTACACACCAATATAAAGATTATAATGTGATGTCTGCACTCTCAACATTTTCCCACACGCTGTCTGGTGGGCATGCAGTGTGTCTGATGGTTCTGACCTGCCTGCTTTCTGACTGGCCACACTGTGCCTGCTCAGTGGCTCACATGTTTAGTCAGCACTGCTTTAGAGATAGCATGCCTCCTTCCCTTGTTTCCTTCCCAGCCATGGAGTGTCATCAACACCCTGTGGGTATGGAGAGGAGATTGCTAAGTAACTTATAATCCTTTTCCTGGCTGGCATCCCCATAGCAGAATGTACTTTCCTCAATTAAAATCCATAGGTGTTTTGGACAGACCACTTTCATCTATGAAGATGCCCTCATTCCTTCCTTTGCATGGCCCCTTACTGCCTCCTGCTGACTGACTGACTCAGAGATGGCAAAGAGCTGAAAAGCGGCCTCTTCTCTATTTCTATAAAAGAACAGTGCTGGATCTCTAACAGATACAGAAAAGTATCCATTACACTTCTTAAAGCTTCAAATTGTTCTAAAAATAGATTTTAGAAGCATTTGCCAAGGTATGGGTGAGTCCCATACTGGGTGTGAAATCTGCTCAATGCTTACTGTAGAGACATTTAGCCTGCGGTGGAAAGTTCCCTTCAGTGAATGCGATGTCCCAAGCACGTTTTTGCTGCCACCACAAGTGCTTTGTAGAGCAATAACAACCTGGTGTGGATTCCCCCATTTCATTCTTGGCTTTTATAAGAGCCCTTGGATTAATGATGTCAGGCACATACCCCAAAGCCAAGCTCCAGTCAGGTAGAGGAGTGACGTCCCTGAGTGTTGAGACCAAGATAAACATAAAGATATTTAAAGTCATAGGACGAAGCAAGACCTGGTCCTCAAGGTGCCCTGCTCCAGGAAAGGTCTCTACCTATTGGGTCATCACTGGGCCTGCTCTCCTTGGGAAGTGTCTGATTGAAGCTGTCAATAATACACAGTGAGTCAGAAGTGACCGTGGGTCTAGAAGCTGGTGTTTTTTTGCCTAAGTTTATATTATCCAATTAGCCAGGAGGACCAGGGACATTAACTTTCCCTCCAGTTACCAAACATGAGTGTGGTCACCGCTCAGAAATTACACAAGGGATTCCACGTTCCTTTTGAAATTATGCATACTTCATTTAGAGATATGAAAACAGCTATTATGATTTTTTCCTCGGGGTAAAACATTACGAGCTGTTTAAAGCTGCATAAACATCCTTAACTGCCAGTGGAAAAATACGCGAAGAAAAAAGATAAGGAGATGATATCGCTTTATTTAAGTGAAATGTTCAGGCTGGTGTCCCATTTCTTATGGCTCAGAGGAGACAGGTGGGGAAGGGGCCTCTGCTGCGGATGTGCCTGAGCGGCTCCCTGAGCTGAAAGGGCACACAAGAAAAGTGAAGTGTTATTTTCGATTGTAACCCTAGTTATAGCAAAGTTAAATGGAGGCAGCCTGGGTCACAGAATAAAGTTATTATTACCTCAGCATTCCAGGTGAGGTTAACTAGAATTATCCTTAACATATTAACTTGTCATGTACTGAGGCTGTGCTGCATTTACCTCTCTACGCATGTTTTATGCCTATGCAGAAATGACCTTTTAAATGGCAATGAAAAGATTATTTACACCAAAGTGAAGCTTCGTGCTATTGGATCACAGGTCCAACATCAATGTTAGAATTATATTTCCTATGGTGATATTTGCCCAAGCATCTATTGTGTCAGAGAATTACAGGAACAGGCACATCGCTTCCTCAGTTGTACTGAATTATGGGATGTACCTATGACTGCACATTTTTGACCTTTGTAATTGAAGGGCACTGGGGGAAAACTAAATTTTTGCATATTGCTTTGTCATAGAGTTTCTGGGAGTGATGGGTTCATATTTCATAATGCTTGTCCATACAGTTGACAAACAATAACCTGAAATGAGCAGAGTTGGTGATAACCCCATATGGGAGCCATGGTGTGTCCATCTGATATAATGCTAGTAGCCTTGCTTTCCCTGTTATATTTCTTATACCTTTTAGATGTCAATGCATCTGAAATCTCTGTTACCCAGTCACCTCTGTCACCAGCTCCTCTCTGGGGACACCCTCCCCGCTCCCCTGACACCACTCTCTCACTTCCTGACAGCATCGTGTATCTGAACTTTTCCTGAAACATTGCACATATTTATTTGCTTATTTCTTGATTCATGTTAGGAATTTAGTTCATTTCTCTCTCCTCTCTCTGCTGCACCCTCTGTGTTCAGATCAGCAATTGCAGTCCGCAATCCTTGGCCACGCATACTGTGATATGCCAAAGCCATGTGAGAGAAAAAGCCTGTATCCCTTAGTTCAGTCCTCAAATGATTCTTAGGTAGAATAATAGTCCCTATGGTAATTAAGTACAGAAAGAGGCTTAAATGCAGCTGAAAATGCAGCATCCGGTACCTGCAGGAGGCAGCTCTGGACCCCAGGTGAGGTGATGAGGGGGCTACAAGCCCTTCAGCTCTGCACCCTGCTCTCTGTCCCTATTTCAGATGAGAACATAGACAATCCAAAATGACTCATTATTTTTAAAAATATTCAAGAAACATGCTGATTATTATATCATATACTATATACTTTAATCATATATTACAAATGCATTCTATATATGTTAAATATATTATATAATGTATGACCTAGTGATTTGTTAGAAAGAGCCTCCCATGTGACTGGTTCCAGCTCTTGTGCCGATTTAACTGTATTTGAATCAAAAATTTTCACCCTTTAGCTAACTTGACTAAATCGTTAGTATAGAACAACATGTTTTTAGGGTCTAAGTGAGTAAATAAATACTCATTTTAGCCCATACTGGAGTCACCCATCCTGCCTCCTGCTCACAAGGCCTTGGATTTCAGGTTTGAACTATCAAGCTCACAATTTTTTTTTTTTTTTTTTTTTTGGTGACTTTGGTCATGTGAAGGAAATGTGCTTTTCATTTAATATGTATTTGTGGTGAGAAAATAAGTGTCCAGTGCTGCTGTTAGGAAGGAGAAATTTATATATGAATACAGAGTGTTTGGACTAACCCCTATCTCTCTCTCATCCACTTCCTCCCCTATCCCTCCAACCACTTTTCCCTTCTAACTTCATGCGCTGTTTTCTTTAACCTGAGAGTCACTTAGTGCTGCCTGTAAGTCACCATTCCCACTCCCAACAGTCATCAGCAGCCCCTCAGGTAGGGCAAGACTTCATAAGCCCCTCCCTCCCGCTCTCATCCACAGCTGGCTTGATCTTGTGCAGTCTTGTGTTTGCAGTCACAATGTCCGTGAATTCACGTGTTCAATGACCCTGTCATGTCCAGCCAATAATGTTTCAATACAGATGGCCAACACTACTAGTTCTTAAGTCTCTTTACTCTCTCCTCCTTGATGACCCCTTGGCCTTGGGAAAAGAAGGTGTGATGTAGCTGGACGATTAGAGCTGAGAACCCCGCAGCCTCTCGTGCGCTGTGAGCTCACAGATGAGTTACAGGAACAATAAACAACAGGACCTGGCAAGATGTGCAGACTGGTACAATAGTGGAGTGAACGTTAGGGAAGTTACCAAGCAATTTTCTGGCTAGAATTAAAGCTGCTCTGCAAGTCAGAGTTCTTGCCTGGTACCACTAACTGGTCCAAGCCCCCAGAGCTGGATGTATCATAGGACGTAGGGGAGGACCTACTACTGTTGGGCTTAACAGCATCATATTAAACTGCCCTGGATGTCCTTATCTTTATGCCCATCCATCAGTCCATCTCTCAGTTCTCATCAGAGAAGTTTCCTGTTGCAGGAGATGATGATTAAAGCAGAGTCATGTAACTAATCGATGTTCAGAAAGTAAGAGACTATACAGTTCATTTTTCTTCATGAAGTATTATGTTTTCTATACATTGTTTTATCAATTCTAGTTTTCTTTGGAAGATATATAAATTACCAGTGAAGCTGGAGTGCACATGCTTAGGAAACTCTCCAGGGAATAACTTGTGTTCCATGTTAGGACACAGTTACTGCTCATGGACAGTTAGCATGAATAAGATACTGTATTTTCAGATGTTGACCAGAGCCAGGTCTTTACAAGAGTGACGGTAACACTGAACTATGCTGCATATAAGTGCACATCTGTGCATGTTGGTGACAGGAAACAAAGAGATTGCTCTCAAGGGCCCTCTACCCTAGGACATCGGGATGACTTATGTTGCTTAAAGACCTCGCTGACTGCTTGACTGCCTACTTGGTAATAAAGCAACTACAAAATCAAGGACACCAGAATACTCTCAGTGTCAATCACAGCAGGCCTCTCTAGCTCGCCCTCACCACAGGAGCCGCACAAGCCATTCATAGGAAGAAGTGAGAAACTGCTTTGTCTGAGTGAAAAGCAGAAGCCGTCTGTGGGCACAGCTTCAGACTTCTGGCTTTCCCAGCCAGACCATATGATCTTGCATGAATTCCCAGTGCATCATCCCAGGTACAGCCAGCCAAGCTCCCACGGCCCTGCCTCCCACTCCGTTCCTCAGTGAAGCCAGGCACGCTGCTCTTCCTTGTCTTCCAGCAAGGCATCTCTCACATCACCCTGACTATGTGCATCAGAGAGAAGGAGAGTGATACAAACTGACAGCAGTTATCAAAATCTGTCCCCCTGTTGATGCTCCACAGCTGGCTCCTGTTCAACTGAGCGCCCCATCTTGCTTCCTGTTCTCTCCTCTGCTGCTCTTTTCCTTCCTGGCTGTTTTTCCTAAGCGCAGAATTTCTTTATTATTTATTTCATCCTCGTGGCGCTGTGAGTGGAAACTAGGGCTCATACATGCCAAGCAAGGACTCTGCTACTGATTGACTTGCTTAGGCATTCATTAATTTGTGAGACAGTTCAATAAACTACACAGACCGCCCTCTGAGAATCACTTCTCAGAAAGGAGTGAGGTAAATTTCGTGGAGTTCTGAAGCAAATTGTTAGTAAGTCAGTTGAAGGGCCACGCTTCAGACAGGCCACAGTGGCGCACAGTGGGTACTGCGGGCTAGATTATGTGAACTTTCCTGTGGGAGATAGTGGGGCCTAATGATTGGAGGAGTCCAAACCATTGGTGAGAATGTAATAAGCCACGCTGACATCTTCAGATATGTTTTCTCAAAGTTTGAAATACCTTTCCCTGTGTTTATTCTTATTCAAAATTAATTCTATCTATCTATCTATCTATCTATCTATCTATCTATCTATCTATCATCTATCACATATATATACATATGTATATTTGTGTTTAACACTCTATACATAAGAGCTGTTAATTGTGAAGCTTAGCACAATTGAAACACGATATAAAGGCATAATTATTCAAGATGTATTTTGGTGGTGTCTTTCCTTAAAGATTTTTAACTAATGCCAACAATGTCAAACTGCTTTAGACAAATTCACATTGGAAGTTCATGATCTTTTCTGAAAACATGTTCCTAAAATAGATACATCACAGAGTGAAGATTAGCATCTAGGGTGGGTCTATTCTTGCAGAAAGCTCTTCCAAGTGACCTGTGAAGCTTCTACATGCCCACCGGGATTTGGGGGAAAAAAAGTCTCTTATCCTTTATTTTAATTAACAATGCAGTTCATTTAGGCAGAAAATGCTGGTATTTAAAAAGACATTTTAACATATTTATGCAAGGCGAGTTGACTAGTTTTTAGCTAATTATGTCTGTGGAGTCAGTCCATGGGAACTCCTAAGTTGCTGGATGTGACTTTCAGTCTCATGTCAAGGACGTCTGCCTGCACTCTGGTGCTGAGCATGTACCATCAAACAGAGAGAAGGCTCATATTCAGAAAGTTGTGGAGAAGAAATAACAGGGAAATAATCATGACTTCTGCACAGGAGTATTATTTTTTTCCAGGAACAGTCACAGTTTAAATCATCTTAATACGGATACAGATGAGACAGGAGACTGCATATTCCTGCAGTGGAGGCTCATGAATTTTCTACAAGCTGGCACTTGCAGGTCAAGGAGGCCTACAGTGCCGACCCTTAGAGTTGTTTCTCCTCAAACAACAATTGGCCTGAATATGTCATCAGCCAAAGGCTAGTGGCAAGAGAAAGAGCATGGGTCATGAAAGAGACAGATGATGCACTGGGTAGCCAGATAGGCTTTCTCTAAGATGGGGTCTAGACTAATCCTTTGGGTGTCCATGTGTGCTCTCTGCGTGACAGGATCTAGGATAATGGGCACAGATCTTTTGCATGTACTTTCTCATAAAAGTAGACCGTTTTGTTTCTTTTCCCAAGCCCATTTTGAATTATTAATATTCAGCTCAGAACCCACACTGATATTAGATTTTTCAAGTTAGCCTGATGATTTGGAAAAGCAACACTTTGAGAAAGAAAAGTTATTGAAATACTTTTTATCACAAACTAGGTCGTTTTCATCGGTTTTACAGTTTCCAGGCTTCAGTTGCTTTTTCATTTCAGCTTCAAGATGAAGAAAAAAGACAGTGATGCCTTCCTTTGCTTTGGAGCCATTGTTTCTATTTCCTGTAAGCTTTCAACAGCACAATACACTCAGGTTCCTACCTTCATTGTGCTATAAGAATTGGCATAGTTTTTGTGAAATAGAACCTAAGCGTTGAGTGAGACTTTGGCATTGAATCCACCATCCTCATTTGATTGAAATAGGACAAAGCTTAACAGAGACAAAACTGCATCAAAAGTCTATCCTGTGTGGGATGCGTCACTGGTCCTGAACCCCACTGTATCGAGGTCCGTTATGCATCTCTCTGCATCTGTGGACAGACAGATAGACATACAGTCTCTTTGTGTACAAATGAGCACACACAGGAAATGTGGTTTGGTGCTCTGGTGGCATTTGAGATTGATGGATTTGATACTGATCTTTCCATGTCATTGTGATCAGGAGTCACAATGTCTTTGCAAATGTCCTCTAACAAGGTCCCCTTGCCCACATTGCAAATACTAGGTGAGGTTCCCGAAGGCTGAGTAAAAGACAGTTGCCAGCATTACATCATGACCTGTTAAAAGTAAACGTCCCTGGGACTGGAGAGATGGTTCAGAGTTTACAAAGAAACTTGCTACACTTGCAGAGGCTCCAGGAGCAGTTTCTAGCACCCTCAATGGTTAGCTGTGATTCCAGCTCCCGGGACTTTGATACCCTCTTCTGGACTTCATATCAATCTTCCCTCTGAACTCACCCACACACAGACATGCACATAAAAAATAAATTAAAAATAAATCTTTTTAGAATATAGTTAAGGATTATGCTGGTTTAGTGTTATTTTTTTATTTTTATTTTATTTTTTTTTTTTAGGAACATAGACATTTATACAGCAATTAAGGGAAAAGGGTCCATGAATTTGAAAAAGGTTAGAGGAGGGTAATGTGGCTGGGTTTGAAGAGAGAAAAGTAGGGGAAATGATGTAAGCATCTTTACTAAGAAAATAAAATGTCAGCAGAGGCTGGAGGATCTCTGTGAGTTCAAGGCCAGCCTGGTCTACAAAGTGAGTGCAGAACAGCCAGGGCAATACAGAGAACCCCTGTCTCAAAACAAATACAAAAAAAGTCATGTTTTTCTCTCCAATGAAGAATGTAGATTTAAATATAAATTTGTATTTATACATACATAGGACATGATTGTAGAACCAGGTCTGTATGGAAAGAGGGGAGTGGGGAGGAAAGAGAAAATGCTGCTTATTTCATATGTGTATACATTTATACATGAAAACAGTATTTTTTTGGGGGGGAAAGGGTGAGTATGAAGAGGACTAGTAGGAAGCAGAATGCGACACATATGAACAATTATGTAATTATATGAAAATGTCAGATTGACACCCATTATTTTGTATTCTACCTAAAAAATGAACCTCATTAAAAACAAACGAACAAACTCATTCCACAGGGTATCCTTTCCACACTGATTAACTGCTGGGCAAATTGTTTTGTTTCCATCTGTTTCCAGCCAGGACATGTGGATCAAACCTGCGTGGGCCAAGCGGTGTCATCACCTCCCCTAACTACCCTGTGCAATATGAAGACAATGCTCACTGCGTGTGGGTCATCACAACCACTGATCCAGACAAGGTAAGGTTTCCCTACCTACCTGGGGGCCGTCAGCAAACTTCCTGAACAATGGCTGACAGCTGCTGGTGCCCACACATTCTCCTCCATCCCATGGAGTACAGCCTCTTCTGGCAGGCCAGGATAGGCGGCCATTCCTGCCACTGAGTACCCATTGCTGCCTAGTTCCCCTAGCATCTTTGCCACGTCAGGCCTCACTGCTCAGTCAACTGTTTCCTCTAGCTTGAGACTTCACAGTGCTCTTCGATGGAAGCTCTTCTGCTAGATGCAGTCCTAGAGCTGACTTTGGTTCTCAGTGCTAGGCTGTTAGCTTTCCCTTCTCTGAAACAGTCTCTGCCCTTTCCCGGTGTCATGTGATAACACATTAGGTAGAATACCTCCCATATGCATGCTACCTGTAACTGTGTGAGTTCTCTGTAAGTTTAGCACATGTCCTTTGCAGTGTCATGACCACCCCTCTTACAGCACAGGTGAGGAGAAGGTACTCACAGCTGTTTTACTTACTGTAAAACGATTTGTCTTTAATGCATTCTATGCTCCGTGAAATGTAGAGCAGACTACAAGGGTGGGATGCCTTTATAACATTTCCATTAAAAACCAGACAACAAACTATTCTGACACCGATTTCAAACAACATGAAATAAACAGTTAAAGGTTCCTGGTAATGCTAGTTTACCACCTCATATTACATTTTATGTCTACAGTGGCCACCTGTCCACATCTTCCGTCTGTAAACCCATTCCCCTCATTTCTGTTCAGCTTTCCTCTCTCAAAACTATGGTCTGGCCCTGCAGCAGAGGAAGGCTGGTTTATATCCAGTGACATTTTCACCAGAGCCTTCTTGGATTCAGTTTGCTTAATTCTGTTATAACACTACAGCTTTCATTTATATTCAATGCCAGTTCTGATAAACGGAATTGAGTAAAGATCCAAAGAGCTGTATGGGCTTTCTCTGAAAAATTGAGGCACCCCCAGGTTTTACTGTGGTGAATCTCAACACAGTGCAGTTCCCAGGACAGCAACTACATCGAGACAAACATAACGGATTTCTGTATGTCAAAAGAGCTTTCTTCTTTTTCCCAGGTCCTGTACTTAGTTGCATAGACGTCAGCTTTGTGCAATAGAAGGCATATGGGCTTGAGTTTATTTATTTATTTATTTATTGGACTGCCATTTTTTGAGTTTTATTTATTTATTTTCTTATTAATTTATTCATATTACATCTCAATGGTTATCCCATCCCTTGTATCCTCCCATTTCTCCCTCCCTCCCATTTTCCCCTTACTCCCCTCCCCTATGACTGTGACTGAGGGGGACTTCCTCCCCCTTTATATGCTCATAGGGTATCAAGTCTCTTCTTGGTAGCCTGCTATCCTTCGTCTGAGTGCCACCAAGTCTCCCCCTCCAGGGGACATGGTCAAATATGAGGCACCAGAGTACGTGTGAAAGTTATACCCCACTCTCCACTCAACTGTGGAGAATGTCCTGTCCATTGGCTAGATCTGGGTAGGGGTTTGATCTGCATACTAGCCCAAGGGGCATGTCCCACGAAAGTCTTCACTTACCAGGAAACTGGGACAGAGGGGAGGACATCCTATTGGGACTCTAGATGAGAGAAGCATGGGAGAATGGTAAAATAGAAGGATCCAGAGGGTCCTAGGAACCTACAAGAAGAACATTTTGATAGGCAGATTTGGGCCCAGGGGTCCCGCTCAAACTATGGCACCAGCCATGGGCTTGAGTTTATTAGCAGACTTTCTGAACATTAGAGCCTGCAATGTCAAAGAGACTGTAGGAAGATTTTCCTTCACTGAGGGCTGTGAAGAACCAATTGCTTCATGAACCAAGTTACCATAGAAGCTTCATCCACTGCAGACTATTAGAAACAGAAAGGCAGCAACACTTACCAAGAGTTGGACAAGAGTTAGCACCTGGGGTGCACCTCACAAAGTGTCTATCAAACCAAAAGTTTAGTTAAACTGGAGTTAACATGTATAACATATTCCTTGTCTGTAATTGCTTTCATTGATTTCTACACCCACATATTTGTGGAACACTCCATTTTGTTTGTCTCTATCAGATCAAGTCATTTGACCTTGCAAACTTATCAAAGACTTGAAAGTCAGATGGAAATGTTTGGGAAAGAAATTGAAAACACTTGTGTTTGCTTGCTTTGTGGAATTATAGATGTAGAATAGAATTAGTGGTAAATATATATTAGCTCTACTGTCATGCAGTACAAGAAAGAATACATGTTTATGTCCTCTCTATGCAGATGCCATTGCAATCCCAAGTGTCTGATTGTGACATTTATAAAGCATAAGAAAGTTTTATGTTTGTAATTAAGGAGAGAGGACAACCTCTTTTCTTAGATTTCATTTTGGCAATAATATAACTAAACAGAGTGGATTAATATAAATCAAAGGAATGGTTTAGTTAGTGTCTACATATCCCTTGTGGTTCAGAAAAAAAAAAAAAAACCAACATGGAAAGTCACACAGAAATGGGAAGTTCCTTATGAGGAGTGCGGTGATGACCCCACCCAGCATGCATTCTTCCTGTGAGCTGTTACGTCTGCATCCATGGTCTCCTGCCAGTCCTATTCCTAAACCCCTTCAATCACTATATCACTATGGCTGCTCCCTACAGCTTCCAAGGTGCTGCACCACTGGCTAGAGATAACTCTTCAGTGGCCTTTCCATTTGTACAGAGGCATACACTATGTGCATGATGGTCCAACCATCTCTCAACCACTGAATGATTAAAATACAAAACAAAACAAAACAACACAGCCTCCCTTCCTCAGAAAACCACGAAAGAATTAGCCACAGAAGAACCATGCCTATAATGAAGGAAGTCTGCAGGACAACACCGATGGCTATGACACCTTCTTCTTACTGCTTTTGAAACAATGAGTGGACTACAACAAAGGTCTGCTTTGAAGATAATCAGGGCAACAAAATCATGAAAATCAGCCATAGCAAACCATCCCAATGGGCATTTTCCATGAAGAAAGAAGAAGTGTGCATATACCACTTGTGTATAGGGACATAGAAGAGCAGACTGAGTGATGTGTAGTTCCCCCAGTGAGAAGGGCAAGTAAGAAGAGAAGCAGGGATCTAAAGGCACTAAAGAACTAAAGGAATGCCCTGTCTGTAGACTCATCAAGATGTAGTTCCAATATGACCACGTCCCCTGGTGGCACTAAGAGGAAGGATAGCAGGCTACCAAGAAGAGACTTGATACCCTATGAGCATATACAGGGGGATTAGGTCCCCCTCAGTCACAGTCATAGGGGAGGGGAGTAAGGGGAAAATGGGAGGGAGGGAGGAATGGCAGGGTACAAGGTATGGAATAACAATTGAGATGTAATATGAATATATTAATAAAATACATTATAAAAAAGATGTAGTTACAAGTTGAGATGGGTAGAGAAAGGAGGCAGAAGGGGGGTATGTCTTGAGTTTCTTGTTTAGTATTCTCTGTCCCCTGGGGCTTTGCCCTATACCTTTCCTCCAGCGGGTACCATGAATGACAGTAGAGAGGAAAAATCAAGGGTAATACTTAATTTATTTCAGTGTTTTACTTAGGAGTTTTGCATATTTGCTTATCAGGGAAATTGACCCATGGCTTCCTTTCTGCATGCCCTTGCTTCATTTTGTTGTCTATGTAATACTGGCTCCTGAGAAGGAGGTAGGGATTTCTCTCTTTTCTATAGTATGAAATACCAGGATAAGAAACTACATCAGTTCTTCACAAGTCTGATGAAATTCAGCAGTTAATCCATACAGCCATAGGCTTTTCTCTGATTTAAGACTTTTTATCACTTCAATCTCATTATCTGATGTTGATCTGTTTATGTTTTTATATCTTCTAGCCTTGGTTATGATAAGTCATGTGTGTCTAGGAACTTACCAATTTCTTCTAAATTTTGTAGTTCAATGTAATACCATTTGTCAGAATTTTCCCTATAAATTTCTGAATTTTACTGATGCCAATTGCAATAGAATGTTTGAATATCTCCTGTATTTATTTGCATTTTCACTCCATCATTGGGTAAGGTTGTCTAAAAGTTTGTCAAGTTTCTTTATCTCTGCAAAGACCAAATCTTTGCTCTATTGTCTCAGAGTCATTCTTTGAGTCTAAACTTCACTTATTTCTGTTATTCTGCTAGTTTTGGATTTGGTTGGTTTTTATTAAAAAGGGAAATTGACTATGATAAAGTTGGCTTTATTAAAGAAATGTGGAGGATGGCCCATCATATGTAAATCAATGTGTAAAAGATAAACACAAACACAGTTAAGTATAAAAGTCAAGATCAGGTCAATAGATGCAGAATTAACCTTTGATAAAATTCAATATTTGTTTATAATGAAAAATCTTTACAAATTAGGGACTGAATGATTAAACTCTAACACAATAAAGGTTCCACATGACACTTAGCCTGCATTGGACTGCCTGCAGGAATTCTGAGCATTTCCTCAATAATAGGCAATATGAGAAGGATGTGCACTTTCCCCACTATTATTTATCATAGTAATTGGTTATATCCAGTACTATATGAAACATAAGTATAACAATAAGTCACAATAAAGAAATGGGTTATAAATAGAAAAGAAATAAGTAGAACTTTCTTGTTTGATGATGACCTGACACTATGACCAGAAGACCCCAAATATGCCCAGAAAGCAATTAGAAATGATAAATAAATTTGACAAATATCAGTATGCAAATCTGTACACAGAATCAGATGCTCCCCTGTAGATGAATATTGAACACACTGAGGAGAAAAGCTAAGAAAACCATCTCATTCTCAATAGGCCCTGTGATGGTATGAAGGATGACAACCCCCATAGGCTCACAATTTGAACGCTTTGTCCCAAGTTAGTGGAATTGTTTGGAAAGGATTAAGAAAAATGGACTTGCTGCAGTGGGTGTGGCCTTGTTAGAGAAGGTGTGTCATCTGGGATAGGCTCTGAGATTATAAAGCCTGTGTAAGGTCTAGACTTACTCTCTGTCTGTCTGTCTATGTATGCATACATGTGTTTCTCTGTGTATATCCTTCCCTCTCCCTCCCTCCTTCCCCCCTCTCCCTCCCTCTCCCTCTTTCCTCCTCTCCCTCCCCCTCCCTTTCCCTCCATCCTTCCCTCCTTCCCTCTCCCTCTCCCTCCTTCCCCCTGCCCTCTTCTTCTCTCTCCTCCTTGAACTTGCTGAGCAAATGTGAGCTCTCAGCTCTGCTCCAGGTACCAGCTTGCTTGACTGATGCTACACTCCCTGCTGTGATGATCATGGACTAATCCTCCATGCAAGCAAGCCTTCAATGAAACGCTCTCTTTTATTAGTTGCCTTGATCATGGTGTCTTCTTGAAAGACTAGAATAGTAACTAAGACAGCCCCTTTGAAATTCAAATAGTTAATAAATCTGGGGCAGGAGCAATGGCTGAGAGATTAAGAACTGGCTGCTCTTCCAGAAGATTCAAGTTTAACTCCCAGCATCTACATGGCAGTTTACAACTATCTGTAGCTACAGCTCCAGGTGATCTGATGACCTCTAAGGGGTTTCTTGAGTACTGCACACACATGGTGCACTTAACATGCATGTAGGCAAAACACCTGTACACACAAAATAAAAATAAATAAATGTTAAGAAAAGAGCAAATGTAGCCGAGGGTAAATGAACTGTAAACAAAATGCATTCAACTCCAAAGACAAACCTGAATAAAAGATAGAAAGTAGGAAGAATCCCTTTATAAGGCTTGGAAGAATCAATGTCAAAAAAAATCAAAAAAAAAAAAAAAGAGCAAATGAAATATATGAATTGAATACAATTCTCAGAATAATATCAATTATGTTCTTCATGTTACTAGTAAAACCTACTAACCATCATGCAGATGCACAAGACCCTGAATAACTAAAGATTCTGTGTACAGATGAGCAGTGTTGGTGGAGTCATGACTATCAATTTTAGCATGTCTTATAAATCCATGGTGACCAAACCATCATGGATTAGACACAAACCCATGCAAATAGAACAATGATCTGATTCATGGCAAAAGGGCACAAAACACTGGAGGATAAATGATCTCTGTACTATATGGTGCAGGAAAAACTGCATCATCTATGTCACACAGGGAAAGACATAAGAAAGACCTAGTATACCACTGCATACAGAAAAAATTATGCAGATCATCTGTCATCTCAGAAACTCTGGAGGGAAGCATGGAAAACACATCAGGACACTGGATGGATGATGACTTTCTCGCAGGACTCCAGGTCCAGGAGACAACAGCAGGAATTGACACCCACAATTTTTTTTAAAGTTAAAAAAACAAGTCTTCTGTATATGAAAGAAAACCATAGAGCAAATAGACAGCCTAAAGATGGTATTAGTACCCAGAATACACAAAGAACTCAAAGAATTAGAACAAAACAATGAACAGTTTGATCAATAAATGGGCATAAGGGCTGAATGAATACTTTTAAAATGAAAAGCACCAACCTTCAACTCATGACTTGTTTTGTTTTGTTTTGTTTGTTTGTTTGTTTTTTGGGTTTTCGAGACAGGGTTTCTCTGTATAGCCTTGGCTGTCCTGAACTCGCTTTGTAGACCAGGCTGGCCTTGAACTCAAAATGTCAACTCATAACTTTATTGAGATTCCTTCTCATTCCAGTCAAAGTGTCAATCAACAAGGCAGCAAATGCTGGTGAGGATAAAATGAAGGGGAAATCTTAAGAGCTTGACAGGACTTCCAGGATGGATGTGAAGCTACTCAATGCTTTGACCTTTCTATATTTGTAAGACAAAATCCTCTTTGGCAGGGGACACAGATATGGGATGGGTGAACATGGTCCAGAGTTGGAGGAAGGGTCATGGCCCAAGCCAGCAAGATCAGGCCCATTAATCAGAGTCGGTGGATAGGCTGATGTACTCCACATGTGTGCCTGCTTGACATCACACCATGATGGAATTCCCACACAGAAAAGGAAACATATATACTGTGGAAATGTGAACTACTTGTCAGGCCACTGTGGAAGTCAGTATGAAGGTTCCTTAAATAACTACAGTAGTGCTAATACCCGTTCTTGCTGTACACATCCTGAGTATGGGATATACCCAAAGGAATTAGAATTTGAATACAGCAGAGGGATACCAGCACACCCATGTTCATCTTGGCACTGTCTGTAACAGCTAAGCTGTGGGAACACACTAGGTGTCTATCAGCCACATAATGGATAAAGAAAATGTGGTGTATATACACATCAGAGTATTATTCAGCCTTAAATAAAGAGAAAATACTACCATTTTGATAAAAATTGGTAAAACTAGAGATCAGGTTAAACAAATCAAGAGGGACTGAAAAGACAAGTACCCCATGTTTCTTCCATGTGAAATCTAGAGGAAAGCAATATAGCAACGGCTCTCAAGTATAGCAGATTATAGGACAGAGGAAGAGACTACAGAAAAACAGGGTGAGTAAGAGGAGGCAATAGAAGTGAATATGAGCAAAGTATATAATACTATAGATCTGTCTTAATGAATAATTATTTTGTATAATTAGTATGAATTAATAATGTTTCAAAATGATAACTTTGTGGGTGTGTACAGAAGCCCTACAAATGTGAACCTTTATTCTTATGTCTCTATAGTAGTCCTGGTCGATACTGGCTGTCCTTACACTTCTAGGCAAGGGAGATGGGTCACTCCTCATGTGTGTGAGAGTGTATGCTCTGCAAACCAGAGAATCTAAGGTTGAATCCCCAACACCTGCACAGAAAGCAGGGTATGTCTGTACGTGTGTGTAACTCCAGCATCGGAGGGTAAAGGAATGTGGATACCAAGAGCCCACTGCTCAGTCAGCTTGCCTGAAACAGAGCGCTTTTCAGTGGACCCTTTCTTGAAACAATTGAGGGAGAAATGGAAGGTTCCTAAAGTCTTGTTGTGTGTGCACACACTTCAGTTATGTATGTGTTCCACTTGTCTGTACACACAGACATACACACATAGCAAATGCTCTCATTTAATTATCTTATCATTCCACCTTAAGAGGTTGTGTGTTTTTCCTCATGAGCGAGTGAGACTTGAGTAAGAATGAGACATTTTTTCATGGGCTGGTATGCATTTTTGGTACAGAGGCAGTGTGGTGACTGCTGTATATCTGAGTTGGCAAGCCTTGTGGGGGCAATAATGGTATATTCATGATTTTTATT